>NW_026090443.1:0-24037 GCF_024586455.1 Bactrocera neohumeralis
TCACATAAATTCATTTTAAATATTTTCATGATGACAGGTAGATGGCATAACGAAAACTTTCCATATGGTTTTCGTTTAGTACTGACCATCACGACTTTGAATAAATTGTTAGGTGATATGTGCATGTATCAATTCAAAATATACCGAAAAGTTTTGAGCCAACCCAAATTTGTAAACGCTTTAAACATACATATGTATCAAAATATATATCGTTTGCCACATTCGCTATTTTCATGAAGCACTCTGGTTGTCAACTAACAGATTATAATAAATCACAATACTTAACTTCTTCTTTTTTTATTGACGTCAACGCTACTTACGCGTTTGTAGTTATATATGCTATCTGAATACATTTTTTTGGCTTTACCAGTTTTCCGGTTGACTCTCAGTGCTCAGCTTTCTTAATGATTTGTTTATGCTGTGCGAAGTATAACACGTTGAGTTCCTTTATTTGCAAAAGTGTATATTTCAGGTGTAACGGAGATAATTTGTTGCATATTCTTCCCTCACATTTGAATACCGCACAAAGGTGAAATAAATATATTGAAATGAAAGCGATTGAAAAAATTGCGGAGCAACTTTCTAGCCTAATAATTGTTCATATTTTGGTACTTCACAAACTTATTTTGCTTGGGCATTTGATTAGCATCCAAAGCTCTAAAAGTACACCAGACTATAAATAACCTGATTAGGTAGTGCCAACCAAAAGCTTGTGTCAGTATTTCTGTCTCAAAACACATGCTTTTTTGCTTATAATATAAGGTCTGTCGCAAAGAAACACAACTTTCTAAAGATTACTGTTTCTGGTGGTGCCACCTATTAGTGGGTATATGAAATAAAAAGTTTTATCTCTTGTTGACATCTCGTAAAAATTTTAAGACAATTGAATAACTACAATCAATGTTATCGATCAAAAAGTGACAGCAGCTTTTGGTCATCGGTCGTAAAATGCAAAGAGCAAATATTAAATTTTGTTTTAAACTTGGGAAAACGTTTACTGAAACATTTCAAATGATGAAAAAAGTGTATGGTGATCAGTGCCTATCCCGTAGTAATGTGCATGAGTGGTTTAAGCGATTCCAAGAATGTCGTGAGGACCTCTGTGATGATCAGAATTCGGTCGTCTTCAGAAGTCAAAAATAAAGACAATGCTGATTTGTTTTTACGATTCCGAGGGTATTGTACACCGAGAGTTCGTCCCACCTGGCCAAACGATTAATGCTGTGTTTACCTTGGTGTTATGAAGCGTCTTTTGTCAAGTTCGTCGTATCACAATACCGTGAGGCAGGGTCTTGGCGCCTGTTGCACGATAATGCGCCGTGTCATCGGTCGACGCTTGTCAAGGATTTTTTGACAAAAAACTCCATATCAACCATTAATCACCTACTCACCTGATTTGGCACCCTGTGATTTTCACCTATTTGGAAATCTTCATTTTTCCATGAAAGGACACTGGTTTCAGGACATTTCAGCTATCCAAAATGCGACGACCGATATTCTCAAGAGCATTCCGCATTATCTTTTTTGTCCTCTTCGGTAACTGACATGTTGTCAATAAAATGCATGTGATTTCGCAACTTAAAAAGTCTGTCTCTGGGAATTTGTGTGATGGCTGGTACTTTTATTTGAGGTCGATAATACATACGTATCCTTGGAAGTTTCATGCACCCCGCAACAATATGAGCGCCTACTAGCTTTTTATACTCAGAAGAAGTGGAGTTTAAATTGCGGTTGTTTTGAATTGCATACATATTACTTCTTTCTGAAACTAAGCTCCAGAAGTTATTGTCGAAGTACTCCGAAAAATAATGAAAAGTGTCCACATCTCTCTATTATCAACATCCCATTCAATTACGTCGGAACATTCAGAAGAATTTGAAAAGCTTTTTGAAAACCATTTAAGTCTTCGGACTTGAGTTTGTGGCAGAACTTCGGGTGGGGAAGATTCCTCTTCCTCTAATAAATCCGCAATTATTTCTTCCTCAAAATCTATGCCATTTCGCTCTTCCTCGTCATCCTCACCGTCCGACATATCCTCAATATCGCTTTCCAAGAAGCATATCAAAAATCTGTTGCTCGACAATTTACCTGCCATTTTTTTGTTAATATGTTACAAATGTGCAGCGGGCTGGTCATGAAATGTATGGGCAAAAATATGGGTAATAGAACAAAGTTAGTGACAAGCCTTACCTTGTTTATTGTAATTGTTAGATTCAAGTTAATCACACTTTCGAATTTTTTGGTTGCACAGCTTTCAAAGTTTTTACTAATAATCATTAGCACTTTACAAAATCTGTGTTTCGCTCAGCTGACTACACTCATTGCGCTCTTTTTAACATTATTGCCAGCATAGAGAACAAATTTTGGGTTTTTACTACAAATAATACGTCTAGCTGGCTGCACAAATGGTCATAAACTCAAAAAGTATTTTTAAAGTATTTCTACGGATACTTGAAGAATGTCCAGTAGATTGCACGTGAGGACCGAAGAGGGTAGACCTACTACGGTCTGATCGGTCTGTGACACCGACGCGGGTATACGATCTACTTATTACGTTAGTCATATTTTTTTTATTATCAGTAATTATGTATGTGTTATTAATTGATTTTATGTATTTGTTTGAATTGCATTTTATTTGTTTACAAGTACTGTAACGATTTTTGAAATTTTTAGGTTATAAATAATAAAAAAATGAATGATGAACGTATTCGATTGTTGTTTTGGAGAAAGTTCAGACTACAATTACGACGATGAATTTGATAGCGAAGTTGAAGATGGTCGACCACCCCAAGAAGAAACACGTGATTTTGAGGATGAAATTCAGTCTTCTGACAGAGAGCACGATTCTCAATCCGAGTCAGAAAATAATGAAATTAACAGAGATTATTACATCGAAAAAAACGGGCGTATGCGGTGGAATAAAACTCCTGGATCAAGTAAGGTTAAGATCTAAGGGTGAAGCTAGAACCCCTTTAGAAATATGGAGGTTATTTTTCTCGGAAAGTGCTTGTATTCGGATTGTTCAGTGCACAAATTAAGAAATAAACCGCCTAAAAGATAAACTTTCACAAGAAAGGGGACTGCGTAGAGACGGATCCAAAGAAATTGAAGCGTTGTTCGGTCTCTTACTCTATGCAGGAGTATGAAGAAATAGTCGACTAAATGCCAAAGATTTGTTCAAAACTGACGGGCTATGAGTAGGAACATATTCGATTTATTACTACGGTGTCTCCGGTTTGATGATAAGGATACTCGTGTAGAACGTGCAGCAGTTGATAAACTTGCTCCCATCAGAGAGTTGTTTGGAGAGGTGGTAGAATTTTTCAAAAAATATTACGGCTTGTCACATACGGCGACGTACATATAATGTCGCTCGAGGCACAAATAGGTGGCCTATGGTAATATTTGAGAGTTTGAAGAATGTGGCAGGAATAAATTCGTTTCTTTTATATCTTATGAATAATGCTAACAAGAAGATTAGCCGCAGAACGATCGACGAGCACTCACTCTTTCTCTGCCAAGGACACTGAGGTTAAGCCTTGATGAAATATGCAAATTATATGGCCCTGAATCTGCAGCTGCATCTATCAACAATGAAATTGGCCAATGTGGATATTGCGCATCAAAAAAATATAGAAAAACGCGGTACAACTGCGCTGCTTGTGCCAAATCTTTTTGTTTAAAGCATGCTGTTATGGTATGTTCTGACTGCTTTGAAAACTTTAATATTTAACTAAATTTATGTTACAATGGTCTCAAGATATGTGGTTTTTAAGAATTAAAAGTTATTTTTTGTTTGTTTTCAGAACAAAAAGTTTTATGTTTGTTTTTCCTAGACTATAAGAAATAATGTGACTTTTTTAGGCTGTTTTGGAAATACTGATAGTCACTAAAGTAATAAATAAGTTATGCTAACAATTGATATTTTTTGTTTTATTACATCCTATAGTTCCCATAAAATAAAAAAATATAAACGGTTTTATAGAAAAATAACCAGGTAAGAGGAGTCAAAATCACGGTCTGTCACACCGTGCGCGGGTATAGGTGTTAAAACATTTGGCGCGGGTATAGGAAGGTTAATGTTGTGTATAAGTACTCATAAGCACATTCTGTGTTAACAATCTATTTTTTGTTTTAATATAGACAAAATAGGCATAATTACGTAAACGCACACTGTACGATGAGTATGAGTATATAAAGGATAAACCTACGATTCTATGAATTTACAATTTGGAACTGACCAAATGTTTGACAGTAAATATGGCAACAACAAATAAAATCAATATGAAAAATTTTAATTTATTTATTAGGCGACACCACTTTTGTGTACTTAAATTTGTCAATAAATAGCCAATAAATAAATAAAAATTAATATTATGAATTTAATAACTCCAACGTAATTTCATAAAGCGCATATTGCATATTATTGCCTTATCTAGTATGAATTTTGGTGAGTGCACTCAATTAAATTATAATTAAAAAGGGTCAATTGCTTTAGTTTCAGAGAATCGCAAAACACTCAGGAGCTGTAATAGTACTGAGCTTGGGTTGCGCGCATTTGAACTTTAGTTTATAAACATATGTATATGTTATAATAGTAATAAATGAAATAGTGAATAATTGATTTAAGAGACTTAAAGTAATAATAGATTTATTAATGCATTTAGGTATATACATATACTATACATACATATATGCATTTAATCTCTTTCCTTGCCGTCACATATTTCCGAATCTATAAGTAGTCATCGCTTATAATTGCAATAAATTTATTCTCTACTACCAATTACTTAAAGATTATAGATTATTTATAAGTTGCGGAAAGCCGTTAAAATATATGAAGCTGTATTTACCTTCTGAATGGTAGTGTGTTAATTATTATCAATATTTCATGGTTATGCCTGAGCTCAGGCCACCAAGGGTTACAGCTTGGCGAACTGTTGACGGCCTAAGTTTTTAGGTTAGCTGCGAATACCCAGTAAGCAGTCCCTGACCAAGAGCGACAGGAGAGGTGGATACGACAGTATCTAAACCTGAAGTTAAAAACTTTAAATTATTATTTATTACTGTTATTTTACTTTTTTGATTATTATTATTTTTATTTTATTTTTTTTTATTTTTTTTCGTAATTATTACTTTTACTTATAATATTTTTATACCCTAATTTTTATACACCTGACCAGGACGTGGATTGCGCGCATTGCAAGCCATATCATCGGCCAACATGAGTATGATTTGTGAGTCGGGTATGCCCAGACGCTTCACCGAACGATAAATGCTCAGCACGTTAGCCACATGCCGGTAGTTGAACCAAAAGCGTGATGCATCGACAAGCACCGCCCAGTTGTTGGTGTGTGTTGAACGTTGCACGGATTCCACATATTTTTCAGGTAGCTGGTTACCGGCCTCCTGACTAGTTATTTGCGTTAATATGCAAAGTAGCGTACAAAACAACAACAGCAAACGGCCAATTGTTTGCATTTCTTTTATACTTTATTTTTGTAAACTACACCGAAATTCAGCAGCAAACAAATTGGAAAACGTAGATTAAGCTGCATGCAGTGATTGAATGAGTGCAAAATCTATGTATGCCACCAGGGGCTACAGCTTGGCGAACTGTTGACGGCCTAAGTTCTTAGGTTAGCTGCGAATACCCAATAAGCAGTCCCTGACCAAGAGCGACAGGAGAGGAGGGTTCGGCTTAAAAGACCTGAAGCATCCTATGAATCTCCGGTGACGAGGTGAATAGATGCCGCCTCAAAATAAGCATCCACAACCCCATAGAGATTGGCCTCGCGGGATCACCTACCCACGAGAGGGAGGCAACATAGCGACGAGGGACGCTACAACGGAAATCGCAAGGAAAAGAAATCCCCAACTGTAAATGCTCGGCCGGAGAAACAGATGGCAGATAGCAAATCTGAGAAGCACAGGTTAGCTGTAAATAACAAATACAGCCCCCGACTAAAGAGCACAGCACAGACGACAACGCAAGAAACCACGCAACGAAGTAGGACCACGATTTTGACACACGATTTGGAAACGTTTGAACTTGGGCTGACGGCTGCGGCATTCTGTTACCTCAGTATGCAAGAGTGACATCTTGCAGAAATGGCTTTCAGGGTAATGTCACAGGCGCCTCCGTCCCGTTAAAACTTTGGCAGGGCTTCAAGTACGTTCGATGCTACGTCGCCATTAGGTTGGCGGTACAGGCTCAGTTGATTTCAATCCTGACTAGTGCTATGGTCCTGGCTCTGAACACGAATTCCCATAAGGTTTCGTGTCAACCCCCGTGTGGCCTCCCTGCAATGCAAAGATAACCACAGGGACCGAAAATGCAACTGTACAACCGAGCAAAGATAGCGGCTTGAAGCGGGGACCCTTACCAACATGAATAAAGAAAACAACGAAAACAACACACCAGAACCAAAACAAAAAGGACGAATGGACGACGAATTAAATGCCTTCAGAAGACAAAGCAAAATTTTGCGTTCGCCGCCACAAATGGGACATGAGAGGGCAATCCAAACGGTTTGCATAGAGGAAACCGCCTCATCTATGCCTGGAATCAGCGGAAGCAAGCACGGAAACAAGAAATAGGACTCCGGATATCGACCGAGGCCTACCAAATGGATACAACTCTCCAAGGCAAGAATTCATTAAGAAGATGAGAGCAGAAGAGGATGAAGCCCTTTTAAAGTGCCGCGTTACCCTGAAAAAGATGAAGTTGGCAATGCTGAGACAGAAGAATATAAGTTCCGATGTAAAAAATGGGATATCCGAGCTAGACGAACTCTTCGACATTATCGGTAGCCTGCGCCGAAACTGGATGAAGGCAGAAAAGGATACGAGACGCACGACCACAACTAGGTCCTTAGATGCATGCAACGAACACGACGATGTTTCAACGCCAGTAACAGCTCTTCCTAAACGAACGGCACCAAGTCCAATGGAACAGGAGTCAAAGAAAAGGGGGCGAGGACCCGGAAATACTGTGTGGCACGTAGTAAGAGGAAAAAAGATACAGCAAGCAAAACGATATCAAAACGAAGAGCAAACTCAAGGACAAACAGATGACAAGCTCCAGAACGTCATGACAGACCAAGACAAAGTGGAAGTCCGGGCAATACGGAAAACAAAATCAGGTGCCCTGCTCCTAGAACTGAAGAAAGGAGAAAAACCGAAACCAGAGCTCCGAAACGCTCTCACAAGCAACCTACGTGGTATAGCTTCTGTAAGCGAGCTAAAACAGAAAGCCACAATTGAGATCCGAGACCTCGACTCCTTATCCACCGCAGCAGAAATCACGACCTCCGTAAGACGTCTGCTAGAGTAAGCAGATGAAGAAATCACAGTGAGGACCAGCGCTCCAAATACTCGCGAACAAATACGCGCATATGTGACGTTGACAGCCGATAGCGCAAACAGGGTACTAAAAGAAGGACACATAAAAATAGGATGGATCAGCTGCAGGATGAAGCTTATGAAGGAAGTTAAAAAATGCTACAGATGCTTTGGCTTCGGCCATTTACAATGGGAATGCAAAGGCCCCGACAGAAAAGGCCAAGGATTATGTATAAGATGTGGGAAACCCGGGCACAAGCTGAAAGACTGCAAAAACTTACCGTGCTGTTGCCTCTGCGTAGAATAGAAGTGTACCCAAATAGATCACATCCCAGGGTCTCGGTCGTGTGAGTCGTATAGGGAAAAAACAAGAACATGAAGATCTTACAGTGTAACATGCACAGAAGCAAAACAGCTGACCACCTCCTGCCACAGCTCATGCTATCGGAAGAGGTAGCAATCATCAAGAACAAAATGAAGATGGAACATGGCTAGAAGACACCACAGCAACAGCGGCAATATGGCTAACGGAAAGGAGTAGTTTCAAAAAAAAAACAAACAGCGGGAGAGGAAATGGGTTTGTCTGGATAAAAAACAGCTGTTACCTGACACCCGAGCGACCCTATAATCCAATGCCAAAGCTCGATGCATGCTGCTGAAACCGTCCTTAATCATAACGGAGACTTCAACGCCAAGCCTGGAATGGGGCACACCGCCATTCTCGACATGGCTCGACAAAGAAGGCTTATCGGCCAATATCAACCACCTGAAACGACACAACCCCTGATAAGCTGGTGTCCGAAGGAAAAATGTGGAACCGACTATAAGACCACCAATACATATTACCTCATAGGTCCAGAAAAAACCCAGCAACGACGAAAAGAAGAGGAACACGTAAATGGAAGCAAGCAATTCACCCACCACATCATTAGCTATCAACCACCTACAAAAAGCAAAAATGTAAACGAAAAGCCGCAATTGTTGTACAGTGGAGCAGCAAAATTAATCCCAGAAGAAAATACGACTACCTGTGAAAGAAACGCTTTTTCAAAGAAGAAACCTTTGGAAAGGAAGATCAGAACAAAACCAGATGCCATAATCATAACAAAGAAGGATGGTGCGTCATATGCAGATATTCTGCGAAAAATTAAAAGCGACAGCGGGCTTGAAGTACTGGGTTCAAATGTAACCCATATTCGTAAAACGGATTTACTTATTGAACTAAAAAATCGTGCAGAGACGAAAGCCGAATCTTTCCAAAGCGCTCTGGAGGGGATGGTTGGCGAAATGGCTAAGATACAGCCCAAGACCCACAACGTCACGATTACGTGCAAAGATCTGGATGAAATTACAACTCCTGAGGAAATCTGCGCAGCACTAAAAAGGGAGTGCGGAGTCGAAAATCTGGAGATATCGAGTGTGAAAAGTCTGCGAAAAACGCGTAGTGGCACGCAAATAGCACTTGTGTGCTTGCGTGCTCAAGATGCCAAGGCCGCACTTAAAATAGGGAAAATAAAGATTGGGTGGTCGATCTGTCGGCTTCGAGAATATTCGCCTGTTCCCAGATGCTATAAGTGTTTCCACCTGGGTCACATGGCGCGAAATTGCTGCAGCTCGACAGACAGATCGTCCCATTGTACACGCTGTGGAACCGCGGGGCATTTAGCGAAGGTATGCACAAACGTCCCGAGCTGCATGCTCTGCAAAGGGGAGCACTCAGTATTGAGCACGACTTGCCCAAAGTATCTCGAGATGATGAAGTCTCTAAGTAAATGAGGATACTACAGTTAAACCTTAACCATTGTGCAGCGGCCCAGGATCTGCTAGAACAGACAGTCATAGAAGAGAACATTGATGTCGCCATACTAAGTGAACAATACTCCCAGCGTCCGGAAAGCACATGGATTGCAGACAAATCTGGCAAAGCAGCAATATGGTCCTGCAAAGGTCAACCTTTTAAGACCTGCTCCAGAGAAGCTTATAACTGCTTCACATGGGCCAATATACATGGGATATATTTTGTAAGTTGCTATGCTCGTCCCAGCGCAGCAATCACAATTCGAAGATTTCCTTTTGAGACTTTCATTAGAAACCAGAGGCAAAACACCGATTATAATAGCGGGTGATTTTAATGCCTGGTCAACTGCATGGGGCAGCAGATGCACAAACCATCGAGGGCGGCTAATTCAAGAATACCTGAGTCAAACGCACCTAACAATAGTGAACACCGGAACACAAAATACGTACCAAAAAGGGAATAAAGGATCTATTATTAACATTATGTTTGCGAATGTTTCGCTTAGTAGGCACATTAAGTGGGCGGTGTCAAACATGTACACAAACAGCGATCATATGGCAATTATGGCACAAATCTCGTACTCCCGAGAGCCCGAACTTCTTAGCAGAAACACTCTCCGAAAACGAAGCTGGAAGCAACAGGAGTTCGACCCAGACTTGTTTGAGCTAGTATGGAGTGCATCAAAAGTATCAGGTGACGACGCCGCCCACTTGGTATCGACAGTGCGAAATGAACTGGTCGCAGCATGTGATGCAACAATGCGTAGAATATCACATCGCAATAAGCGGCGGCCTGTGTATTGGTGGAATGAGGAAATTTCCACGCTGAGAAAGCTTTGTCACTCAGCCAGACGGCGTCTACAGCGTAACCGGAGTGAAACAAACCGAAACCGCCTTAGAGATGAATATAAAAGCCACAAGAAGCTCCTAAAGTCGGCAATTACCCGGAGCAAAAAATCATGTTTTGAGAAGCTCTGTGAGGAAGCAAACATTGACCCATGGGGAACTGCTTACAAAATCTGTATGTCGAGATTTAAAAATAAGCAGCAGCAACCTAAAGATGCCTCTTTTATGGGAAAAGTCGTCGAAACATTGTTCCCGAGACACGACCAGATTTCCTATGCTAAGCGACGAAACGAAGCTGCAGTTTCACCCCCGTTTGTCACGGAAGATGAGCTATTGGCCATAGCTAAGAAAATCAAAAACACCAAAGCGCCTGGGTTGGATGGGATACCCAACAGGGCCCTGAAGGAAGCTATAAGCTCAAAGCCTCAACTATTCGCTAAAATGTACAACGCATGCATAAAGGAAGAGATGTTCCTCGAGGCGTGGAAAATACAGCGATTGGTTCTGCTCCCAAAACCAAAGAAACCACCTGAAGAACCCTCATCGTACCGACCACTGTGTATGCTCGACACAATGGGTAAAGTGTACGAAAATATAATAAGAAACCGCTTGGAGTTAGCAATCCAGAAAGCCGGCGGACTATCAGAGAGACAATACGGCTTTATAAAAAAGAGATCCACGATTGACGCACTACGAGAAGTCGTTGATACTGCGAAATGTGCAGTAAGTGGCAAAAGATGGAAAGGTGGCACAAAAAAGTACTGCGCGCTGATTACCCTGGATGTCAAGAATGCGTTCAACTCGGCAAAATGGGCACACATAATCAAAGCCCTGGATGAAATACGCGCCCCTGAATACCTCATAAACATTATATTGAGCTATTTTAAAAACAGAAGGCTGCTTTTTGATACAGACGAAGGTACCAAGAGTTACTCTATCTCGAGTGGAGTACCTCAAGGGTCAGTGTTAGGCCCACTATTATGGAACCTCATGTATGACGGGGTGCTAAAAAGACAGCAACCAACAGACGTGAAGCTAATAGCGTATACGGACGATCTCATGGTTGTAGCAGTGGCCAAACAATTAGCCGACCTAAGAAACAAATGCAATGAGTGCTTAAATGGTCTACGGCATTGGTTCTCTTCTATGAGTCTGGAACTGACGGAGCAAAAAACTGAAGTTTTGCTCATAAGCACCAGGAAGGTAGAAGAACAAATAGAGGTCACCATAGGGGAGTGCGAGATAACCTCGCAGCCGCAGCTGAAGTATCTGGGAGTAATATTAGATTCTAAATTAAAATTTAAAGAACACCTGGAGTATTCCTCCAGTAAAGCAAACAAAATTTACAATGCTCTATCGAGAATGATGACCAATACAGGCTGTGTGCGTTCAAGCCGGCGATTCTTACTAGCGAAAGCAATGAGCTCCGTAATACTGTACGCAGCACCAGTATGGATACAGGCAATGGATATAAAAGCGTATGCTAAACAAATAATTGCCGTGCATAGGCTTTCTGCAATTCGAGTAATAAGTGCTTTCCGGACAATATCAACCGACGCTGCTGAAGTATTAGCCAGCATGCCGCCCATTGACATCCAGGGAGATGAACTCGAGCGTTTATATCATCTATCAGCGCCTAAAACAGTATCGGCAAAGACAGAGGAGAGGAACAAAAGCATTAAAATGTGGCAGGAGCGGTGGAATTCCTCATCTAAAGGGCGTTGGACCCACCGACTGATACCGGACATCCACTCGTGGATAGACAGACGACATGGAGACCTAGACTTTTATCTGACTCAAATACTTAGTGGACATGGGTGCTTTAGAAGCTACCTTTTCAGATTCCACAATGACATTAGTCCGAACTGTCCGACATGTACAGAGCATATAGAAGACTCTGAGCATGTACTATTTTATTGCCCTCGATTTTCAAATACAAGGGAAAAACTAAAAACCACACTCGGTGGTTTTGGTTTTACGGTCGATAATTTAACGACACTCATGTGACAACTCGACTGACAAATTAGGCGTTGGAAAGCTTAAATGTCTGTCCTCCCACGTAATACTTAATCGCGTCAGCATCCATAATGACAAAACTGAGTTTACGGATTAAAGTTTTTTGAACAAATTATAGATGAAAACCCACCAAAATACCACGCGTAACACCGTGATTGTCAAGCACACCATACTGAGGCTGTAAATGTCCTGTCCGGACATTACTTAATCCGGTAGACAAACTTTCCGTGGGAGAGCTTGAAAAAGTTGGAAGAAATGGAATAGAAGAGCATAGGAATATTTAGCGGATTAAAGTTCCACATAATTACAAGATCGTAATGAAAAAAACTCGGAGCAAAACAGTCTACTGAGTTAAAAAGAATCGTAAACCAGACCAGCTCATGTCCGCCTTTCACCTTGGAGGAAATTAAACACTTTAAGCCCCTGGGCTGACGATACCAGCAGTGTTGCTAATCGCTATGGAACGACCGCACTTACTGCTATCCATGTATCGGGTGATTTTTTAAGAGCTTGATAGCTTTTTTTAAAAAAAAACGCATAAAATTTGCAAAATCTCATCGGTTCTTTATTTGAAACGTTAGATTGGTTCATGACATTTACTTTTTGATAATTTCATTTAAATGTTGACTCATGTGGTTTCAACAAGATGGCGCTACATGCCACACAGCTCGCGATTCTATGGCCATTTTGAGGGAAAACTTCGGAGAACAATTCATCTCAAGAAATGGACCCGTAAGTTGGCCACAAGATCATGCGATTTAACGCCTTTAGACTATTTTTTGTGGGGCTACGTCAAGTCTAAAGTCTACAGAAATACGCCAGCAACTATTCCAGCTTTGGAAGACAACATTTCCGAAGAAATTCGGGCTATTCCGGCCGAAATGCTCGAAAAAGTTGCCCAAAATTGGACTTTCGAATGGACCACCTAAGACGCAGCCGCGGTCAACATTTAAATGAAATTATCTTCAAAAAGTAAATGTCATGAACCAATCTAACGTTTCAAATAAAGAACCGATGAGATTTTGGAAATTTTATGCGTTTTTTTTTAAAAAAAAGTTATCAAGCTCTTAAAAAATCACCCGATATAATGCATGTTTGAACGAGGGTATTTTCCCAGAAATATGGAAGAGGCAGCATCTGACCCAAATAAGCAAAGGCAAAGGAGACCCAGAAACACCATCAGCATACCGACCTTTATGCATGCTAGATACAGCAGGAAAGCTATTAGAAAGACTGTTGAAACCCCGCATTATAGCCGCCATAAACGATGCTGGAGGCCTATCAGAGCGACAACATGGCTTCAGACCAGGCAGGTCCACCATGGGAGCTGTGGAAGACGTCGTGCGCAGCGTGGAGGAAGTTTATCGAAAGAACAACTTCTCGAGACCAATAGTCCTCCTCGCAACAATCGACATACGAAATGCTTTCAATAGCGCAAAATGGGAAAATATGATCGACGCACTAGAAAGTCGCTTCAAAACGCCCCTCTACTTGATGAAAATGGTACGAAGCTATCTTAAAGACAGGAAGCTACTATACGATACGAGTGATGGCCCACAAAGTAAGGAAATAACCTCTGGAGCAGCGCAGGGATCAATACTTGGACCAGATCTATGGAATGCCAGCTACGATGGAATCTTAAACGTTGAAATGCCTGACGATTGCTACCTCGTTGGCTACGCAGACGATATCGCCGCCGTCATAACCGCGCGTAATACCGACATGGCCAGGCGTCGACTGACACAAGTTATGATACGAACACAGACATGGTTGGACTCACACGGCCTCAGCCTAGCTGCTGAAAAAACAGAACTGATCCTTCTCACTAGGAAACATATCCCGCTGGAGGTTGACATGCAAGTTCATTCAGAAACTATTAAAACGACGAAAACCCTAAAATACCTTGGAATAAGAATGGACAACAAATTGACGTACTGGGCTCAAATCCAACATGCCGCAAAAAAGTCAGCAAATATAACCATGGCGCTATCAAGACTCATGGCAAACATCGGAGGCCCACTTGCAAGTAGAAGGAAATTGCTTATGGACACAACACAGTCAGTGCTACTATACGGTAGCGAAA
Organism: Bactrocera neohumeralis; assembly: GCF_024586455.1. Lineage (NCBI taxonomy): Eukaryota > Metazoa > Arthropoda > Insecta > Diptera > Tephritidae > Bactrocera > Bactrocera neohumeralis. The sequence continues at coordinate 14,087 of NW_026090443.1, forward strand.
TATGGGCCGATACATTAAATGTAGAACATAGACGAAAAGTGCTTGCTAAAGTGCAGAGAACAGCAGCCTTGAGAGTCGCCTCGGCGTACCGCACTGTATCCGAATCCGCAGTGCTAGTGATAAGCGGCGTCATCCCAATAGACCTTCTCGCAAAGGAGAGAAGACAACTCTGGCTATGGAAGAAAGACGGAAAGCGAGGAAGCAAACTCTCGAACTCTGGCAAGATCGGTGGACAAGGGAGAGCAAAGGAAGATGGACCGCAAAACTGATTAAAGAAATAGAGAAGTGGCACAGTAGAAAATACGGCGAGATAAATTACTATATAACACAGATGCTGTCCGGTCACGGGTATTTTCGAAAATACCTATACAACGTGGGGAAAGCAGAAAGCCCAGCATGTATTTACGGAGACGAACCACTAGACCAGGTATGTCCAACATACGGCCCCCGGGCCACCATCCGGCCCGCATAGGCCCTTCATCCGGCCCGCCATCTCTTAGAGCCTTTGGGCATCCCAGTTGTATAGGCCTGAAGCACGTGATGGATAAAGTAGTGCAGACAGTTAATTTTATACGCGCAAGAGGGCTTAACCACAGACAGTTTCAGGCTTTTCTGGCTGATGTCGGTTCAGATCACGAAGACATTGTATACTTCAGTCGCGTTCGCTGGCTCAGCAAAGCAGCTACACTAAAACGATTCTATTCCCTGCTGGACGACTTAAAGATTTTTCTTGACAACAAAGACCAAAAAATTACTTTCCTTACTGATGAGCAGTGGTTGGCTGATCCGGCTTTCGTGGTTAATATAACTAAATATCTTTCTGAGCTTAACTTGAAACTGCAAGGGAAAGACCAACTATGCACACAGTTATACGAACCGGTTCCAGCTTTCACAAAAAAGCTTTTGTTGTTGGAAAAGCAGCTGGAACAAAAGCAGTTGATTCATTGGGAGACCTTATCTACAAGAAAGCAAGATACCTTGGATTTTGACAAGTACGTGTTGATGATACAAAGATTAAGGAACGAGTTTGACGACAGATTCTCTGACTTCAAATCACAAACTCCCTGCATGAAAGAATCCATTTCAAATCCATTTGATGTTGAAATTGAACTGAATTCACAGCTGGAGTTAATAGAATTGCAAAGCAGCTCTCATCTAAAAACAGCATATAATAATTGTCTTCCAAACTTAATTGAATTTTACAAAAAGTATGTTACACCCAATCAATACCCAAATCTTACTAAGCTGGCTATTCAACATATTTCTTTATTTGGTATTACTTATGTTTGCGAGCAGCTGTTTTCTCGCATGAAATTTAACAAATCAAAAACTAGATCATCTTTATTAGATAGCCATCTTAAAGGCATTTTGCGCTTAGCCACTTCTAAAACTCCAGCTGACATAGATGCGCTGTGCAAACAGAAAAAATTTCAGACATCTCATTAATTATATTTTAAGAATAAGAATATCTTTATATGCTAAGGCCATAGTTACATTAATAATAATATATTAAGATTTATGTGATGTTGCTTTTTATAAATAAATAAATATACCAAAACTGAAGGTCATTTTATTTTTTTTTGGCCCGCTACGATTATGAAAATGCTACACCTGGCCCTTCACAAAATTATGTTGGACGGGCCTGCACTAGACGATGCAAACCATACCATTTTCAAGTGCCACCGGTGGAAAGAAGCACGGAGGACTGTACAAAACAAACTCGGAGAACTAAGTGCGGAAAATCTCTTAGAAAAAATGATATCTAGCAGCGAAAACTGGAAAATAATTGCCTCGTACGTGGAACATGTTCTACGCAGTAAGAAAAGAGACATGGACGCAGATTCCCAATAGAAGACGAGCCAAATAGCTTGATGCTGGCTACAAAATCGTAGGCATCCCTGGACGCAGGGAGAGTAGAAATAGACCTGTAATGGGTCCATCTTGGAAACCTTGCCCTGAAGTAATGCGAAGGCGGTCCCGGGGTAGGGGAAAACATTCCATGATAAAAGGGGGGAGTGGTTTAGTGGGTACACCACTCACGTAGGATGACGATCCCTATATGGTGCTAAGGCATTTTAAACCCTCCTTAAGCCCTAAAACAAAAAAAAAACCCTAATTTTTAAAGAATATTATTATTATCTGTTATTATTTAATATATTTATTTAATAATTTATTATTTACTTATTTTAAATCAATAATTTTTTTTATTTTTAGGATTTGTTTTTTAAATTTTTTCATTATTATTTTTTATTATATATTTTTTTTTATTTTTATATTTAGTTTAAAATTTTTTATTTGCTTACTTTAATTATTTAATTTTTTTGTTTTAAAGGTTTCGTTTCTTATCACCATTAATTTAATATTTTTATTTTTTCATAATTATTACTTTTATTTATTATAATTTTTATTCGCTAATTTTTAGAGAATATTATTATAATTAATTTTTAATTCATTATTTACTTATGTTTTTGTATTTCTCTTCTTGGTTCTTGAGAAAGCAATCAAAAAAGTTCACAACTCAAGTATCGGTCCTCCATGCATGTAGACAAGAACACCCCCATAAACCATTTCTACTTATTTACGTACTGTATATGTAAATACAACAAATGTACATATATGTATAAGCGCCATTTTGAATTCAGCCATTCATGTAAGCTATGCTGATGGCAGTCACCGTTGTTAGGAACGCGCCGCGGCGTTATGCAGTTATGCAGTGTGTCGTTAAAGCATATTCATTTCGCAGTATCTATCTATCTATCTAGAAAAATATTAAATATTTTTTTAAATATATAATATTGTTGTCTGACTATTATATTCGAGTAAGATCGCGTACAAACCTCATCCATTATATATTATTAGATTCGTTGGTGAGGACTTATTTTATGGGTCGGTTTTTTCAATATCTGGTCAAACTAAGTTCTGCTTAAAAAAGCTCTGTATATAAAGAAGGAGACTTGATTAAGTTAACCAGAACTTAACTGACAAATATGGCTGCTAACCAGACATTGAGAAAACGGCCCTTAGTGTTTCAAAAGCTATAATAGTGCCTCAATAGTTATAATTTTCTTAAGCTGATAATTTTTTGGATGGAGTCATGTGTAGAAGTTCACGCAAGTGAGGAAAGTTCTCTGATCGCCATTCACTTGGGAGTGGCCAGAATCGATTCTTTTACATATGACTCAAGCAGCTCACTACTTCCGGTCTTTGACCAAGTATCCTCTGGGTAGCCTAAGAACATCCGTTTGAAGGCGAGCTAAAGTGAGAAGGCGAAATATCCCCTACATAGGGTTGTGCGCTGGGTTTGGGACCCGCCACGTAAAAAAACACCCCAATGAACAGTAACAACCAGCCTCGGATGAGAGACCCCCCTTTTGATGACGACCACGGCAAACGAAATAAGGACTTCGGTTTAAGGGCATGCACCTGGAATGTCCGGTCCCTTAATTGGGAAGGTGCCGCAGCCCAGCTGGTTGATGTCCTCGTGAAAATAAAAGCTGACATCACCGCCGTCCAAGAAATGCGATGGACGGGACAAGGACAAAGACGAGTAGGTCCTTGTGGCATTTACTACAGTGGCCATATAAAGGAGCGCAAGTTTGGTGTGGGATTCGTGGTGGGAGAGAGACTTCGTCGCCGAGTACTATCATTCACTGCGGTGAATGAACGTCTAGTCACAATCCGCATCAAAGCGAGGTTCTTCAAATATCGCTGATTTGCGCCCACGCCCCGACGGAAGAGAAGGACGATGTGACCAAAGATGCCTTTTATGAGTGCTTGGAGCGCACTTATGAGAGCTGCCCCCGCCACGATGTCAAAATCGTGCTTGGCGATTTTAACGCCAGGGTGGGCAAAGAAGGTATCTTTGGTACTACGGCCGGTAAATTCAGCCTCCACGATGAAACATCCCCAAATGGGTTGAGGCTGATCGACTTCGCCGGGGCCCGAAATATGGTTATCTGTAGTACCAGATTCCAGCATAAGAAGATTCATCAAGCTACCTGGCTGTCTCCGGATCGAAAAACTACCAACCAGATCGATCATGTTGTGATAGACGGAAGACACGTCTCCAGTGTTTTAGATGTGCGTGCGCTCCGAGGTCCTAACATCGACTCGGACCACTATCTTGTTGCAGCTAAGATTCGCACCCGCCTCTGTGCAGCAAAAAACGGACGCCAACAAACACAAGGAAGGTTCGACGTCGAGAAGCTGCAATCACAACAGACAGCTGAACGATTTTCTACTCGGCTTGCACTCCTGCTATCTGAGAGCACTCGCCAACAACTCGGTATAAGGGAACTGTGGGACGGCATTTCAAACTCCTTACGTACAGCTGCAACCGAAACCATTGGTTTTCGGAAAGTACAAAAGAACAGCTGGTACGACGAAGAGTGCCGTGTCGCAGCGGAGAGAAAACAGGCTGCCTACCTCGCAATGTTAAGATCGATATTGATATCATCGGCCTCAACATCCGCGCCGTTAGTTCTGCTTTCTCCAGACTGGACAAGGAAGCAAAAGAAATGGGTCTGGCAGTGAACGAGGGCAAGACGAAATATCTCCTGTCATCAAACAAACAGTCGCCGCACTCGCGACTTGGCACTCACGTCACTGTTGACAGTCATAACTTTGAAGTTGTAGATAATTTCGTCTATCTTGGAACCAGCGTAAACACCACCAACAATGTCAGCCTAGAAATCCAACGCAGGATAACTCTTGCCAACAGGTGCTACTTCGGACTGAGTAGGCAATTGAGAAGCAAAGTCCTCTCTCGACAAACAAAAACCAAACTCTATAAGTCACTCATAATTCCCTTCCTGCTATACGGTGCAGAGGCTTGGACGATGTCAACAACTGATGAGTCGACGTTGCGAGTTTTTGAGAGAAAAGTTCTGCGAAAGATTTATGGTCCTTTGCGCGTTGGCCACGGCGAATATCGCATTCGATGGAACGATGAGCTGTACGAGATATACGATGACATTGACATAGTCCAGCGAATTAAAAGACAGCGGCTACGCTGGCTAGGTCATGTTGTCCGGATGGATGAAAACACTCCAGCTCTGAAAGTATTCGACGCAGTACCCGCCGGGAGAAGCAGAGGAAGAGGAAGACCTCTACTCCGTTGGAAGGACCAAGTGGAGAAGGACCTGGCTACGCTTGGAATATCCAATTGGCGCCACGTAGCGAAAAGAAGAAACGACTGGCGCGCTGTTGTTAACTCGGCTATAATCGCGTAAGCGGTGTCTACGCCAATTAAGAAGAAGAAGAAGATAATTTTTTTCAGCCCTTTATTCTGCTATAATTTTCTTAGGCTTAATAAGCTAAAAGGCACAGCATCTGAATAGTTTCAGTTTACTGCATTTTACACTATTTAGTAGTTTTCATAAGAAAAATGTAGCTTTTCTACTACGTTTGAAATGCAAACCGGCACTAGCAGTCTTTAAAAAAATCGAAGCAGGCTGAGGCAGAGAATTTAAAGTATAGAGAAGGTGCAGGTTCGGTGTCGAGCATTTGTTAGATTCAAAGTAAGGAATTCGCCGCATTTGTCTGCGTCGATATGTATGCTAGCTCATACCTAGCATACATATTTACGCTAGTGTGTAGGCGAAGCTGTTACAGTGGCAAGGGAAGCGGTCAATAGGCGGCCATTCGTTTATTTATTTCGACACAGCTTGGATTTTCTATCATCACACAAGTGCTGAACCAATGAACGCGACAGATATTAGAATACACACGTTCTTAGGGACATAAGTATTGAGGCAGCTGCACAACTACATAACTGTATCCCTAAGAACGTTTGTATTTTAATATTTGACAGATGTCGCTTGCAGTCTGTCGTGCTCAATGTGTTCAGTACTTGACTCTTTGGCAAAACACAAGTTTCGGCCATTGGTTGACCGTGACAACGGAGATGCGAAAGAAGCGTGCGAAACTTGTTATTATGAATGCATGTATGTACATACATATGTATATGGCTCGCATTTGCTTTCGTAAACATACAGACAAATGTGACAAAGAAATAATTTACATATGTATGTACATATGCATGTGTCATAGAAATTCTATTGGTACAAATATGGAAATGATAACGAAATAATGCGAATATGCATATTTCATGAAGGTCATCAATTTTCTTCTTCACGTTTTAATAGTCGAAATAAATATAATTTATTTGAAATATTAATTTATTTAAAAATTAAAAAATTAAATTAAAGAAAAATAAAATTAAAATAACGTTTTCTAATTTTTCCCGATTTTGTAAAAATAATGAAAATTTTTACCATTTTCCAGAAAACAATGGTTCATATAATACAAAATAATCACGCATATGTGACTCACAGGACGCTTTGTATAGTTTTCTTCAAAGCATTTCTCTTTATTTATACACTACACGTGCTCAATTCTGCTAAATAGCAGCGACAACGGCGAATTCCTTTCTTTGATTCTATCGGCTCTGTTAGCCGCCAAATCGAACATCATACATAATTCAATTTGCACCTTCTCTATACTTTATATTCTCTGGCTGAGGCAACAGTTTTCATACGTAAATTGAAAACTTTTGATTTTTTTATGAAATTTATATGCCAAAGCAAATTCACTGCCACTTTTGTTCACGTTGAATAGACATCCTTTTTTTGTTGTAGTGCCAAATTCATTTCTTATTTTGGTGAGAAAATATGTTTTTTATTTTAATACTAAAATTCCTTTCCTAATTGCAAAATGTTTGTATTTTTTTAATTTTTTTTTTATTTTTTTTTATATTACATTTTCATATATATGTATGTAACATATATAACTTTTTCTTACTTCTCTTATTTTCTTTCGAATTATCTCTGATAAACAGGCTGTTCTATATACGCTTTTTTCATACGTACTGTGGTTTTTAGTACCCTTTACATTCTCTGGCTCAGTCGCGCGGTCGACTCCTTACGCAGCGGACGCTACCGATATTGAACATTTAGATTTTTCCATTGAACACATTTCAGATAGAGCACATTTTCTTTCTATCGATTAGGAGTTATTTTCAAAACTGCGCATAAATTACTTGATTAAACCTTGACAGTTTATTTTTATAGCAGTGTCACACTCTTTTTAAAACAACTATTTAAGTATTGTATGTATTTTTTTTATGAAAACTTCTACTCAATAAACTGTTCATACTAAAATCAAATTAATTCTTATTTATTTTACTTGAAAACCAAAACTTTCAAACAATTATGCCTAAAAAAAAAGGTCCCAGTTATCTCAACATAGTTCCCAAGCGAGATTAGCAAAGATTCGGCGTGTTGGAGAATCATCTTCAGAATATTCTGATCGACTCTAAAGTCAAAGAGAATATGCATCACAATCACGGGCCAGAGAAACTAGCGCCGAACGCTCGCAGCGACTTTCTGAGAATAGAGAGCGAACCTCGCAAGCTCGCGCAAGGGAAAGTAGCGCCGATCATTCGATTCGTCAAAACATCAGATCGTCAGAGGTTCGCGAAATACAGTCGAGCGCAGAACGACGAAAATCGAACAAGAATTTCACAAACACGGGCAAGAGAGTGCAGTGTCGAACGCTCACTTCGCCTTGCAGAACAAAATGAACGATCTTCTCAGATTTACGAACGAGAGTCGAGCTCCGAACGTTCACAACGCCTTGCTGGAAACAGAGATAGAGACTCGCGGGCACGTGCCAGAGAACCTAGCACCGAACGCTCGCAGCGGCTTGCTGGACTGAGAGACAGAAACTCACAGACACGTGCCCGAGAGTCTTACGGTGACCGCTCGCAACGACTTACGGCACAGAGAGAGAGACAACGTGCAGTAGCAATTAGAAGGCGTGATAGGATTTCAGCTCACAGCAATAGATCGGCATTCAGCTACGATCCACAAATTAACTACGCCGATCAAAACAGCATTCAAATTGGAGTGATGGATAAGATATGCCCTAAATGTTCCGCGAAAAAATGGAAAGACGAAGCAATTGGTATGTGTTGCGCTGCTGGAAAAGTAATACTTCCCAGTATCGTAGAGTCTCCAGAACCAATCAAAAGCCTTCTGACTATTATTATTTTTATTTTTTTAATTTTTCATAATTGGTATTTTTATTTTATTTTTTTCGAAATTATTACTTTTACTTATAATATTTTTATACGCGAATTTTTAGAGAATATTATTATTATTTAATATATTTTAATAATATATTATTTTTAATAATTTATTGATTATACTCTTATACGAGTTCGGAAAAGGGAGCGATAGATTCAGGTTGCGCAACCTTGCTCAATATGAATCTACGCAACCTTGTCTGCGAAGATGTTCGAGCAGCAAGCAAAGCGGTGACAATCGGCGATCGTTTGTTCGTTTCTTTCGGCACAGCTCGGCTTTTCTACCAACAACACAATGTTGCCATGCTTATGCTGTTGTTGTTTTTGTAGAACAATGTTTCAATTTTTGGTTGGTGACATATTCAATTAAAAATAAATTCTGTTGGGATTCGAACCTACGTGCTCGTCGTAACTTTTCAAGAGCTTACCACCAACACCACCATTGACACTTGTATTGCGTTGTTCTAATTATGGTTTGGTTATGCATGAAAGAAATATACAATGGATCGCCGATTGTTACCTCTTTCCTTGCTGCTGCTGCGCATATGTATGTTTGTATGCTTGTGCATTATTGAAGTTATGCTTCTTTTTCTTTCGTTTGTCTTTCATTTCTGCGAATTCTCAACTATTTTGCGTATATTTTGGTTGAAATACTCTGCGTTGGCCGTTGAAAAATTAAGGCTATACTTTACAGGATCATTTCTGTAGTTAGTCTTCATTTAAATTTTTTGGAAATCGACCCGCGATGACGAGGTATATCGTTTTATCTGACAGCGTGAGGTTTATGAACTTCATTTCTAATATTGTGTTGTGGCATATTAGAAATGATGTTTCTTCGAAAATCGAAAATGAATCAATTTCAAGGTTTTACGCAAAAATAATGCGGTCAATAAGTACAGTACGCTTATGTATGCTTGCGCATTATTTTCTTTCGTTTGTCTTTCATTTTTGCGAATTCTCAACTATTTTATGTGACTTTATTTCTTTCGTCTCTCTTTTTTTTTGTGCGAATTCTTTGAATTTCTGAACGCGCACATGCGTATACATACATTCATATGCATTCATATGCGCATGTGCAGATACACAAGATAGGATAGAAAGATGTATGCCTTTTAACATCGTATACTATACTAATAAATATTTTTCGTACTAATAGAAATTAAATTTATCACAGCAATATTATGTATATGTACAGCTGTGTTCATTGAAATAGCAGTGCAAGAGAAGCGAAAATATATAACGGTTTTTTTTGCATATTCCTTTTTTTAGTTGATCGCTTGCACGTTGTTTTTGTAAAATGGAATACACAGAATAGAAAAAAGTAAAATCCCAGTTAAATTTGATGTGTTTGGTGCTCTTTTTTGATATTTTTGCGAATATCCACAACTTTTTGGCTATTCACTGAAATAGCAGTTTTTAACTTTTCTCAACAAAAAGTGCCGATAAAATTTTAAATTTGTGAATAATGAGTTCGATTAAGTTTACTATTTAATTTAAAATGACAATACACTATAACGGTAAAAAAATTAGATTTTAGTGGGTAGAGGACCTCACTTCTCCAAGGAAGATAGGCTTTGATTGTTGAGCTTAGAAAGGAGGGGAAAACATATAAAGAAATACAAAATCGTTTATAATGTTCTGCCAATATGGTATACAATGTCATAAATTATGAATTTAAGCCCGAAAAACGTGGTGCCCTACGCAAAACTATAAACTTATGGGACCGACGCATAGTGCGTTTCAGCAAAAACAATCCTTTTGCATCCTCTAGGGAAATAGAAGCGGAGCTTAAGTTGGGAATCAGCGACGTAACCATTCGACGACGGCCGTGAATGAAAAATTTTTAAAACGTGAAGCCCACGAAA
>NW_026090444.1:0-11487 GCF_024586455.1 Bactrocera neohumeralis
AAGTTCGCTTACCTTTCTTCATCTTACTAAAAGTGGACATAAAGCCATAGCGGCAGTGCATTTGGAATAGTTCCACAATCCTATATTAAGGTATAAAGTCGATTTTCTTGTATATTCACATTTCGCAATCGATATTGAGTTGCTTAGAATCACTAGTTTGACATATTTAAGTAAATTTACCTTCTTTATCTTACTGAAGTGGACATAAAGCCATAACGGCAGTGCATTTAGCAAACGACATTGAGTTGCTTCGAATCATTAGTTTAACATATTTAAGTTCGCTTACCTTCTTCATCTTACTGAAGTGGACATAAAGTAATAACGGCAGTGCATTTGGAAGAATTCCACAATCCTATATTAAGGCATAAAGTCGATTTCTTGTATATTCACATTTAGCAACCGATGTTGAGTTGCTTCGAATCATTATTTTAACATATTTAAGTTAATTTACCTTCTTTATCTTACTGAAGTGGACATAAAGCCATAACGGCAGTGCATTTGGAATAATTCCACAATCCTATATTAAGGTATGAGTTCGATTTTCTTGTATATTCACATTTCGCAATCGATATTGAGTTGCTTCAAATCATTTACTTCACTTATTTAAGTTAATTAGCATTCTTCATCTTACTGAAGTTGACATAAAGCCATAACGGCAGTGCATTTGGAAGAATTCCACAATCCTATATTATGGTATAAAGTCGTTTTTTTTGTATATTCATATTTAGCGATCGATATTGAGTTGCCTCAAATCATTTACTTCACTTATTTAAGTTAAGTAGCATTCTTCATCTTACTGAAGTTGACATAAAGCCATAACGGCAGTGCATTTGGAAGAATTCCACAATCTTATATTAAGGAATAAAGTCGATTTTCTTGTATTTTCACATTTAGCCATCGATATTGAGTTGCTTCAAATCATTTACTTCACTTACTTAAGTTAATTAACACTTCTTCATCTTACTGAAGTTGACATAAAGCCATAACGGCAGCGCATTTGGAAGAATTCCACAATCTTATATTAAGGTATAAAGTCGATTTTCTTGTATTTTCACATTTAGCCATCGATATTGAGTTGCTTCAAATCATTTACTTCACTTACTTAAGTTAATTTACCTTCTTCGTCTTACTGAAGTGTACATAAAGCCATAACGGCAGTGCATTTGGAAGAATTCCACAATGTTTTATTAAGGTATAAAGTCGATTTTCTTGTATATACACATTTAGCAATCGACATTGAGTTGCTTCGAATCATTAGTTTAACATATTTAAGTTAATTTACCTTCTTCATCTTACTGAAGTTGACATAAAGCCATAACGGCAGTGCATTTGGAAGAATTCCACAATCTTATATTAAGGTATAAAGTCGATTTTCTTGTACATACACATTTAGCAAACGATATTGAGTTGCTTCAAATCATTACTTTAACATATTTAAGTTAGTTTACCTTCTTCATCTTACTGAAGTGGACATAAAGCCATAACGGCAGTGCATTTGGAAGAATTCCACAATCTTATATTAAGGTATAAAGTCGATTTTCTTGTATTTACACATTTAGCAATCGACATTGAGTTGCTTCGAATCATTAGTTTAACATATTTAAGTTAATTTACCTTCTTCATCTCACTTAAGTTGACATAAAGCGATAACGGCAGTGCATTTGGAAGAATTCCACCTTCTTATATTAAGGTATAAAGTCGATATTCTTGTATATACACATTTAGCAAACGATATTGAGTTGCTTCTAATCATTAGTTTAACATATTTAAGTTCTTTTACCTTCTTCATCTTACTGGAGTTGACATAAAGCGATAACAGCAGTGCATTTGGAAGAATTCCACAATCTTATATTAAGGTATAAAGTCGATTTTCTTGTATATACACATTTAGCAAACGACATTGAGTTGCTTCAAATCATTAGTTTAACCTATTTAAGTTAATTTACCTTTTTCATCTTACTGAAGTGGACATAAAGCCATAACGGCAGTGCATTTGGAATAATTCCACAATCTTATATTAAGGTATAAAATCGATTTTCTTGCATATTCACATTTCGCAATCGATATTGAGTTGCTTCAAATCATTTACTTCACTTTTTTAAGTTAATTAACCTTCTTCATCTTACTGAAGTTGACATAAAGCCATAACGGCAGTGCATTTGGAAGAATTCCACAATCTTATATTAAGGCATAAAGTCGATTTTCTTGTATATACACATTTAGCAAACGACATTGAGTTGCTTCGAATCATTAGTTTAACATATTTAAGTTAATTTACCTTCTTCATCTTACTGAAGTGGACATAAAGCCATAACGGCAGTGCATTTGGAAGAATTCCACAATCCTATATTAAGGTATAAAGTCGATTTTCTTGTATATTCACATTTAGCAATCGACGTTGAAATGCTTCGAATCTTTAGTTTAACATATTTAAGTTATTACGCTTCTTCATCTTACTGAAGTGGACATAAAGCCATAACGGCAGTGCATTTGGAAGAATTCCACAATCCTATATTAAGGTATAAAGTCGATTTTCTTGTATATACACATTTAGCAATCGATATTGAGTTGCTTCAAATCATTAGTTTAACATATTTAAGTTAATTAGCATTCTTCATCTTACTGAAGTGGACATAAGGCCATAACGGCAGCGCAATTTGGAAGAATTCCACATTCTTATATTAAGGTATAAAGTCGATTTTCTTGTAATACACATTTGGCAATCGATATTGAGTTGCTTCAAATCATTAGTTTAATTATTTAAGTTAATTTACCTTTCATCTTACTGAAGTGCATCAAATCATTAATTTAATTTAGGTATAAAGTCATATTTAAAACGATATTGTTGCTTTAATCATTACCTTCTTCATCTTTTCATCTTACTGAAGTGACATAAAGCCATAACGGCAGTGCATTTGAAAGAATTCCACAATCTTATATTAAGGTATAAAGTCAATTTTCTTGTACATACACATTTAGCAAACGATATTGAGTTGCTTCAAATCATTAGTTTAACATATTTAAGTTAATTTACCTTCTTCATCTTACTGAAGTGGACATAAAGCCATAACGGCAGTGCATTTGGAAGAATTCCACAATCCTATATTAAGGTATAAAGTCGATTTTCTTGTATATTCACATTTAGCAAACGATATTGAGTTGCTTCAAATCATTAGTTTAACATATTTAAGTTAATTTACCTTCTTCATCTTACTGAAGTGGACATAAAGCCATAACGGCAGTGCATTTGGAAGAATTCCACAATCTTATATTAAGGTATAAAGTCGATTTTCTTGTATATTCACATTTAGCAATCGATATTGAGTTGCTTCAAATCATTTACTTCACTCATTGAAGTTAATTAGCATTCTTCATCTTACTGAAGTTGACATAAAGCCATAACGGCAGTGCATTTGGAAGAATTCCACAATCCTATATTAAGGTATAAAGTCGATTTTCTTGTATATTCACATTTAGCAATCGATGCTGAGTTGCTTCATCATTAGTTTAACATATTTAAGTTAATTTACCTTCTTCATCTTACTGAAGTGAACATAAAGCCATAACGGCAGTGCATTTGGAAGAATTCCACAATCTTATATTAAGGTATAAAGTCGATTTTCTTGTATTTTCACATTTAGCAATCGATATTGAGTTGCTTCAAATCATTTACTTCACTTATTTAAGTTAATTTACCTTCTTCATCTTACTGAAGTGCACATAAAGCCATAACGGCAGTGCACTTGGAAGAATTCCACAATCTTATATTAAAGTATAAAGTCGATTTTCTTGTATATACACATTTAGAAAACGACATTGAGTTGCTTCGAATCATTAGTTTAACATATTTAAGTTAATTTACCTTCTTCATCTTACTGAAGTGGACATAAAGCCATAACGGCAGTGCATTTGGAAGAATTCCACAATCCTATATTAAGGTATAAAGTCGATTTTCTTGTATATTCACATTTAGCAATCGATATTGAGTTGCTTCAAATCATTAGTTTAACATATTTAAGTTAATTAACCTTCTTCATCTTACTGAAGTGGACATAAAGCCATAACGGCAGTGCATTTGGAAGAATTCCACAATCTTATATTAAGGTATAAAGTCGATTTTCTTGTACATACACATTTAGCAAACGATATTGAGTTGCTTCGAATCATTAGTTTAACATATTTAAGTTAATTTACCTTCTTCATCTTACTGAAGTGGACATAAAGCCATAACGGCAGTGCATTTGGAAGAATTCCACAATCTTATATTAAGGTATAAAGTCGATTTTCTTGTATATTCACATTTAGCAATCGATATTGAGTTGCTTCAAATCATTAGTTTAACATATTTAAGTTAATTTGCCTTCTTCATCTTACTGAAGTTGACATAAAGCGATAACGGCAGTGCATTTGGAAGAATTCCACAATCTTATATTAAGGTATAAAGTCGATTTTCTTGTATATACACATTTAGCAAACGACATTGAGTTGCTTCGAATCATTAGTTTAACATATTTAAGTTAATTTACCTTCTTCATCTTACTGAAGTGGACATAAAGCCATAACGGCAGTGCATTTGGAATAGTTCCACAATCCTATATTAAGGTATAAAGTCGATTTTCTTGTATATTCACATTTAGCAATCGATATTGAGTTGCTTCAAATCATTTACTTCACTTATTTAAGTTAATTTGCCTTCTTCATCTTACTGAAGTGGACATAAAGCCATAACGGCAGTGCATTTGGAAGAATTCCACAATCCTATATTAAGGTATAAAGTCGATTTTCTTGTATATTCACATTTAGCAATCGATATTGAGTTGCTTCTAATCATTAGTTTAACATATTTAAGTTAATTTACCTTCTTCATCTTACTGAAGTGGACATAAAGCCATAACGGCAGTGCATTTGGAAGAATTCCACAATCCTATATTAAGGCATAAAGTCGATTTTCTTGTATATTCACATTTAGCAAACGATATTGAGTTGCTTCGAATCATTAGTTTAACATATTTAAGTAGATTTACCTTCTTCATCTTACTGAAGTGGACATAAAGCCATAACGGCAGTGCATTTGGAAGAATTCCACAATCCTATATTATGGTATAAAGTCGATTTTCTTGTATATTTCACATTTAGCAATCGATATTGAGTTGCTTCAAATCATTAGTTTAACTTATTTAAGTTCATTTACCTTCTTCATCTTACTGAAGTGGACATAAAGCCATAACGGCAGTGCATTTGGAAGAATTCCACAATCCTATATTAAGGTATAAAGTCGATTTTCTTGTATATTCACATTTGACAATCGATATTGAGTTGCTTCGAATCATTAGTTTAACATATTTAAGTAAATTTACCTTCTTCATCTTACTGAAGTGGACATAAAGCCATAACGGCAGTGCATTTGGAAGAATTCCACAATTCCATATTAAGGTATAAAGTCGATTTTCTTGTATATACACATTTAGCAATCGATATTGAGTTGCTTCAAATCATTACAACATATTTAAGTTAATTTACCTTCTTCATCTTACTGAAGTGGACATAAAGCCATAACGGCAGTGCATTTGGAAGAATTCCACAATCCTATATTAAGGTATAAAGTCGATTTTCTTGTATATACACATTTAGCAATCGATATTGAGTTGCTTCAAATCATTAGTTTAACATATTTAAGTTAATTTACCTTCTTCATCTTACTGAAGTGGACATAAAGCCATAACGGCAGTGCATTTGGAAGAATTCCACAATCTTATATTAAGGTATAAAGTCGATTTTCTTGTATATACACATTTAGCAAACGACATTGAGTTGCTTCGAATCATTAGTTTAACATATTTAAGTTAATTTACCTTCTTCATCTTACTGAAGTGGACATAAAGCCATAACGGCAGTGCATTTGGAATAATTCCACAATCTTATATTAAGGTATAAAATCGATTTTCTTGTATATTCACATTTAGCAATCGATATTGAGTTGCTTCGAATCACTAGTTTAACATATTTAAGTTCACTTAACTTCTTCATCTTACTGAAGTGGACATAAAATCATAACGGCAGTGCATTTGGAAGAACTCCACAATCTTATATTAAGGCATAAAGTCGATTTTCTTGTATATACACATTTAGCAATCGACATTGAGTTGCTTCAAATGATTAGTTTAATATATTTAAGTTAATTAACCTTCTTCATCTTACTGAAGTTGACATAAAGCCACAACGGCAGTGCATTTGAAAGAATTCCACAATCCTATATTAAGGTATAAAGTCGATTTTCTTGTATATTCACATTTGATAATCGATATTGAGTTGCTTCAAATCATTAGTTTAACATATTTAAGTTAATTTACCTTCTTCATCTTACTGAAGTGGACATAAAGCCATAACGGCAGTGCATTTGGAAGAATTCCACAATCCTTCACTAAGGTATAAAGCCGATTTTCTTGTATATTCACATTTAGCAATCGACATTGAGTTGCTTCGAATCATTAGTTTAACATATTTAAGTTAATTTACCTTCTTCATCTTACTGAAGTGGACATAAAGCCATAACGGCAGAGCATTTGGAAGAATTCCACAATCCTATATTAAGGCATAAAGTCGATTTTCTTGTATATTCACATTTAGCAATCGACGTTGAGTTGCTTCGAATCATTAGTTTTCGAATCATTATTTAAGTTAATTTACCTTCTTCATCTTACTGAAGTTGACATAAAGCCATAACGGCAGTGCATTTGGAAGAATTCCACAATCTTATATTAAGGTATAAAGTCGATTTTCTTGTATATACACATTTAGCAAACGACATTGAGTTGCTTCGAATCATTAGTTTAACATATTTAAGTAAATTTTCCTTCTTCATCTTACTGAAGTGGACACAAAGCCATAACGGCAGTGCATTTGGAATAATTCCACAATCTTATATTAAGTATAAAGTCGATTTTCTTGTATATTCATATTTAGCAATCGATATTGAGTTGCTTCAAAATCATTTACTTCACTTATTTAAGTTAATTTACCTTCTTCGTCTTACTGAAGTGTACATAAAGCCATAACGGCAGAGCATTTGGAAGAATTCCACAATCCTATATTAAGGCATAAAGTCGATTTTCTTGTATATTCACATTTAGCAATCGACGTTGAGTTGCTTCGAATAATTAGTTTAACATATTTAAGTTAATTTACCTTCTTCATCTTACTGAAGTGGACATAAAGCCATAACGGCAGTGCATTTGGAAGAATTCCACAATCCTATATTAAGGCATAAAGTCGATTTTCTTGTATATTCACATTTAGCAATCGATATTGAGTTGCTTCAAATCATTAGTTTAACATATTTAAGTTCTCTTACCTTTTTCATCTTACTGAAGTGGACATAAAGCCATAACGGCAGTGCATTTGGAATAGTTCCACAATCCTATATTATGGTATAAAGTCGATTTTCTTGTATATACACATTTAGCAATCGATATTGAGTTGCTTCAAATCATTAGTTTAACATATTTAAGTTAATTTGCCTTCTTCATCTTACTGAAGTGGACATAAAGCCATAACGGCAGTGCATTTGGAAGAATTCCACAATCCTATATTAAGGTATAAAGCCGATTTTCTTGTATATTCACATTTGGCAATCGATATTGAGTTGCTTAAAATCATTAGTTCAACATATTTAAGTGCACTTCCTTTCTTCATCTTACTGAAGTGGACATAAAGCCATAACGGCAGTGCATTTGGAAGATTTCCACAATCCTATATTAAGGTATGAAGTCGATTGTCTTGTATATTCACATTTAGCAATCGATATTGAGTTGCTTCAAATCATTAGTTTTACATATTTAAGTTAATTTGCCTTCTTCATCTTACTGAAGTGGACATAAGGCCATAACGGCAGCGCAATTTGGAAGAATTCCACATTCTATAATAAGGCATAAATTCCATTTTCTTGTATATTCACATTTAGCAATCGATATTGAGTTGCTTCAAATCATTAGTTTAACTTATTTAAGTAAATTTACCTTCTTCATCTTACTGAAGTGTCCATAAAGCCATAACGGCAGTGCATTTCGAAGAATTTTACAATCATATATTAAGGTATAAAGTCGATTTTCTTGTATATTTACATTAAGAAGTCGATATTTAGTTGCTTCAAATCATTAGTATAACATATTTAAGTTCACTTACCTTCTTCATCTTACTGAAGTGGACATAAAGCGATAACGGCAGTGCATTTGGAAGAATTCCACAATCCTATATTAAGGCATAAAGTCGATTTTCTTGTATATTCACATTTGGCAATCGATATTGAGTTGCTTCAAATCATTAGTTTAACATATTTAAGTTCATTTACCTTCTTCATCTTACTGAACCGGACATAAAGCCATAACGGCAGTGCATTTGGAAAAACTCCACATCCCTATATTAAGGCATAAAGTCGATTTTCTTGAATATTCACATTTAGCAATCGATGTTGAGTTGCTTCGAATCATTAGTTTAACATATTTAAGTTAATTTACCTTCTTCATCTTACTGAAGTGGACATAAAGCCATAACGGCAGTGCATTTGGAATAATTCCACAATCCTATATTAAGGTATAAAGTCGATTTTCTTGTATATTCACATTTCGCAATCGATATTGAGTTGCTTCAATTCATTTACTTCACTTATTTAAGTTAGTGTACCTTCTTCATCTTTTGAAGTGGACATAAAGCCATAACGGCAGTGCATTTGGAAGAATTCCACAATCTTATATAAAGGTATAAAGTCGATTTTCTTGTATATACACATTTAGCAATCGACATTGAGTTGCTTCAAATCATTTGCTGAACTTATTTAAGTTAATTAACCTTCTTCATCTTACTGACGGTGACATAAAGCCATAACGGCAGTGCATTTGGAAGAATTCACAATCTTATATTAAGGTATAAAGCCGATTTTCTTGTATATTCACATTTGGCAATCGATATTGAGTTGCTTCAAATCATTAGTTTAACATATTTAAGTTCACTTCCCTTCTTCATCTTACTGAAGCGGACATAAAGCCAAAACGGCAAAGCATTTGGAAGAATTCCACAATCTTATATTTAGGTATAAAGTCGGTTTTCTTGTATATTTACATTAAGAAGTCGATATTTAGTTGCTTCAAATCATTAGTATAACATATTTACGTTCATTTACCTTCTGCATCTTACTGAAGTGGACATAAAGCCATAACGGCAGTGCATTTGGAAGAATTCCACAATGCTATATTAAGGTATAAAGCCGATTTTCTTGTATATTCACATTTGTCAATCGATATTGAGTTGCTTCAAATCATTAGTTTAGCATATTTAAGTTAATTTACCTCTTCATCTTACTGAAGTGGACATAAAGCCATAACGGCAGTGCATTTGGAAGAATTTTACAATCCTATCTTAAGGTATAAAGTCGATTTTCTTGTATATTTACATTTAGAAGTCGATATTGAGTTGCTTCAAATCATTAGTATAACATACTTAAGTTCACTTAGCTACTTCATCTTACTGAAGTGGACATAAAGCCATAACGGCAGTGCATTTGGAAGAATTCCACAATCCTATATTAAGGTATAAAGTCGATTTTCTTGTATATTCACATTTAGCAATCGATATTGAGTTGCTTCAAATCATTAGTTTAACATATTTAAGTTAATTTACCTTCTTCATCTTACTGAAGTGGACATAAAGCCATAACGGCAGTGCATTTGGAAGAATTCCACAATCTTATATTAAGGTATAAAGTCGATTTTCTTGTATAAACACATGTAGCTATCGATATTGAGTTGCTTCAAATCATTAGTTTAACATATTTAAGTTAATTTACCTTCTTCATCTTACTGAAGTGGACATAAGGCCATAACGGCAGTGCATTTGGAAGAATTCCACAATCCTATATTAAGGTATAAAGTCGATTTTCTTGTATATTCACATTTAGCAATCGATATTGAGTTGCTTCAAATCATTAGTTTAACATATTTAAGTTAATTTACCTTCTTCAAGGTAAATTACTGAAGTTGACATAACATATTTAAGTTAATTTACCTTCTTCATCTCACTGAAGTGGACATAAAGCCATAACGGCAGTGCATTTGGAAGAATTCCACAATCTTATATTAAGGTATAAAGTCGATTTTCTTGTATATTCACATTTAGCAATCGATATTGAGTTGCTTAAAATCATTAGTTTAACAAATTTAAGTTAATTTACCTTCTTCGTCTTATTGAAGTGGACATAAAGCCATAACGGCAGTGAATATGGAAGAATTCCACAATCTTATATTAAGGTATAAAGTCGATTTTGTTGTATATTCACATTTAGCAATCGATATTGAGTTGCTTAAAATCATTAGGTTAACAAATTTAAGTTAATTTACCTTCTTCGTCTTATTGAAGTGAACATAAAGCCATAACGGCAGTGCATTTGGAATAATTCCACAGTCCCATATAATGGTATAAAGTCGATTTTCTTATATATAAGGTATAAAGTCGATTTTATACCTTGCTTCAAATCATTAGGTTAACAAATTTAAGTTAATTTACCTTCTTCATCTTACTGAAGTGAACATAAAGCCATAACGGCAGTGCATTTGGAAGAATTCCACAATCTTATATTAAGGTATAAAGTCGATTTTCTTGTATATACACATTTAGCAATCGATATTGAGTTGCTTCAAATCATTAGTTTAACATATTTAAGTTAATTTGCCTTCTTCATTTTACTGAAGTGGACATAAAGCCATAACGGCAGTGCATTTGGAAGAATTCCACAATCCTATATTAAGGTATAAAGTCGATTTTCTTGTATATACACTTAGCAAACGACATTGAGTTGCTTCAAATCATTAGTTTAACATATTTAAGTTAATTTACCTTCTTCATCTTACTGAAGTGGACATAAAGCCATAACGGCAGTGCATTTGGAAGAATTCCACAATCTTATATTAAGGTATAAAGTCGATTTTCTTGTATATACACATTTAGCAATCGATATTGAGTTGCTTCAAATCATTAGTTTAACATATTTAAGTTAATTTACCTTCTTCATCTTACTGAAGTGGACATAAAGCCATAACGGCAGTGCATTTGGAAGAATTCCACAATCTTATATTAAGGTATAAAGTCGATTTTCTTGTATATACACATTTAGCAATCGATATTGAGTTGCTTCAAATCATTAGTTTAACATATTTAAGTTAATTTGCCTTCTTCATCTTACTGAAGTGGACATAAAGCCATAACGGCAGTGCATTTGGAAGAATTCCACAATCTTATATTAAGGTATAAAGTTGATTTTCTTGTATATACACATTTAGCAAACGACATTGAGTTGCTTCAAATCATTAGTTTAACATATTTAAGTTAATTTGCCTTCTTCATCTTACTGAAGTGGACATAACGCCATAACGGCAGTGCATTTGCAAGAATTCCAGAATCTTATATTATGGTATAAAGTCGATTTTCGTGTATATACAC
>NW_026090445.1:0-18023 GCF_024586455.1 Bactrocera neohumeralis
ATTACTTTGGCGGAGGGTAAAAAACCAATTTTCCCTATAAATGGGGTATGTGCGGGTGGGAAATTTCCCCAAGAAAAATACCCAAAAAAATAATATAGAAATAATTTTTTTATTTTTAAAATATTCACGTTTAAAAATTTTCCCAAAAATTCGCACTAATAAAAATGGTATTTCTCTATTTTCATAAATTTTTTCACGTTTTTCACTTTTAAATATTTTAATATACACTCAAAAATTGAAATAAGTTCACATTTCATTTTTTATTTTGCTATATTTTACCTAAATTTTTTAAATTTTAAAAAAAATCACTTGACACTCATCGGTGAAAGGTTAGATTTTTTTCAATTATGAGGAAAACGAGCCTTGCCACATCTTAAACAAAAATTAGGATTTTTAACAAATTGTTTTTGGTTTTTTTTTCGTGTGATTCTTTTTCTATAAAAATTTATAAAAAATACTTTCTACATATGTATATGTGTAATATGTGTTTTAATGAGACTAAAGTACTTTCGCGTAGTACCCCTTTTTTCTGCGTTGGGGGCCTTCGGCCGCACCAAAAAAAAACCCCTGGTCGAGCGAATCCCCGGGGTGACTGTAGTACTTTGGGGAAAATCTCCTTTTTGTGTTGGCGGCCTTGGGCCCCGGGTTTTAAAAAAATAACCCTGGTCGAAGGAATCCCCGGGGTGACGGGGTACCGTACGAAATTACTTCTTTCAGCGTGGGGGGCCCTTAGGCCGCCTTTAAAAATAGCCCTGGTTGAGCGAATACCCGGGGTGACATTTCCCTTTCTGCGTTAAAAAAAAAAAAATATGTATTGAGTTTCGTTATAAAGTGGTTATTTTTTTTTGGTTATCGTGCCCCTGATATGGAAACAAAATTTGATTTTTTCGTTATAAAATGGTTAATTTTTTGGGTTATTTTTCTGTCAGCGCTTTCCATTTATTTTTGATAATACGTTGTTTTGTATATTAGGTGATAATATATATAATATTATTATATAATATTATTATTTTTTAGTAAATTAATTAAAGAACATATCCATATAAAATGGATAGGGGAAAGGGAAAAAAAATTTCAGCGAATTTCCTTATTATCACTGGCGGCCTCCATTTCGTCGTAATTCTTAGCAAAAAAGTTGTTCACTACAAGTGCAAAATGAAATTTTTTAAAATAAAGATTTCGTCGGTAAAAAAACTGTTAAAAATTAAAATGTGGATTTATTTAAAAGTTTATATTTTAAATTTTAAATTAAAATTTTGAAGTGGAAAATGTGAGTAAAGTGTGTTTAATGTGGTAAAATAGCTTTTTTAAAATGTTAAATTTTTGGGAAATTTTTTTGAACTCTAAGATCGAATATCTCATAAATTAAGCGTTTGGGGTCTATAACCCTTTATTTTTTTTTTAATCGGGAGGACTTCCTCTTTCCAACGGTACCTTCGAATCGCGGCGCCAAAGAAATCGGAATTGTGCCATATAAACGCTGTTATTCCCTTTTTCTTTTCCCGGGAAAAACAGAAATACCGCTAACTGGTAAAATACAAAACATAAGTACACATATATAAATATGTATATACATACATATAGTTTAAAAATTTTATTGCCTTTTGTTAGCGTTGTGTTTAAACACACAAAATATCTCAAAAAAAATATTTAAGTATTTAATTGGGAGGATTACTTTAAATGGGTAAATCAAATCAAAAACATAAAGAAAAAATATAAAAATTTGTAAATTTAAAGATACATACATATATATTGTATATAAAATTTTTGGGGGTTTTTTGGGTGTTTTTGGGGAAAACCCCCGTTGGATATTGAAATAAAATGACAACATCTTTTATCGCAATTGATCTTTTTACTCGTATAATTGTAAAAAAGGGTTTAAATTTTAAAAGTTCTTTGAAAATTAATTAATAAACGTCATTCGTCGTGGCGAGTGCGTCTTCAACTGAAAATTATAGTACATGTATGTCGTTTTGCTGATGCTTCTTCTTTTATACGACAGCCGTCGCTTAACCCTCTATCTGCCATCCTCCTTCATTCGACCCGAATTTTGCATCATTGTCTTTAACCCTTGGTTTAATATATTCAACTTCTGCGTTTGTAAATTTTGTCTGTTAATTATTATTTTTTTCCTTTTTAATTGATACAGTTCTAAAATTTGAAATTTTTGTTTTAAAACCCTACCAAAATTTTTCGTTTGATTGCCCCTCCCGGTCGATTTTAACCCACTGTGCTTGTGAGCGTCTGCGCTCTGAATTTTTTATTTGTAATTTTTCTTTACTCTTGCTGGATGAATCCCTATTTGAAGATCATCCCTTTTTTTCTAATCTTTGGCCCAATCAATTAAAACTACAACAACCAATTTTCGGGCGCGAATGTAAAAAACTACTACTGATAGGGGAAAATTGATGCAATCGAATAAACCCCGCTCCCCTCCCCCATATTTTCTTCTTCTTAATTGGTTTTAAACCCCGCAACACGATTATAGCCGATTAACAAACGCGCCAGTCTTTTTCTTCTTTTCGCCCGGGCCCCAAATTGGATTTTCCCGGCAAGCCAGGTCCCTTCCCATTTCCTTCCCAACCGGGGGGAAAGGTTTTCCCTCTTCCTCTGTTTCCCCCGGGGGGTCCGCGTCAAACTTTTTCAGAGCGGAGGTTTTATCCACCCCGGAAACGCCTTAACCGGCGTACCCCTTTTCCCCCAAATTCGCTGAACTTTTTCAATGTCGTCTTTCTCGTCCCAGCTCTCGTTCCATCGGTGGATATTCCCTGGCCAATGCGCAAGGCCCCCTTTTTTTTCGCGGGGAATTTTTCTCTCGAAAACTCGTAACGTGGGGCTCATCGGTTGCTGTCTCCCCCGGCCCCCAAACCATAAGCAGGAGGGGTTTTAGGCGATTTTGATTTTAAATTTTTGTTCGTCGAGAGGGACTTTTTTTTTCAATTGCCTCTGGGTCCAAAGGAAATTTTGGAAAGAGCAATCCCTTTGGGTTTTCCCGGGGCGGGGCATTATTGGTGGGGTTAATGCGGTTCCAAATTAAATTTCTCAACTTCAAAGTTATGATCAAGTCAATAGTGACGTGAGGTTTAAGTCGCGAGTGCGACGACTGCTCGTTTGATGATGGATATATTTCAAGCCTTTGTTTCGTTCACTGCCAGACCCATTTTCTGTGCTTCCTTGTCCAGCCTGGAGAAAGCAGAACTAACGGCGCGGGTGTTGAGGCCGATGATATCAATATCATCGGCATACGCCAACAGCTGGACACTCTTATAGAAGATGGTACCTTCTCTTTTAGTTCTGCAGCTCGAACTATTTTCGCCAGAAGCAGGTTGATAGGGGGTCGCCTTGTCTGAAACCTCGTTTGGTATCGAACGGCTCGGAGAGGTCCTTCCCGATTCTGACGGAGCTTTTGGTATTACTCAACGTCAGTTTACACAGCCGTATTAGTTTTGCGGGGATACAAAATTCAGACATCGCGGCATAAAGGCAGCTCCTTTTCGTGCTGTCGAAAGCAGCTTTGAAATCGACGAAGAGGTGGTGTGTGTCGATTCTTCTTTCACGGGTCTTTTCCATAAGATTTGGCGCATGGTGAATATCTGGTCGGTTGTTGATTTTCCAGGTCTGAAGCCACACTGATAAGGTCCAATCAGTTTGTTGACGGTGGGCTTTAATCTTTCACACAATACGCTCGATAGAACCTTATATGCGATGTTGAGGAGGCTAGTCCACGGTAGTTGGCGCAGATTATGGGGTCACCTTTCTTATGGATTGGGCATAGTACACTTAAAATCCAAACGTTGGGCATGCTTTCGTACGGAGAAGCTGATGCATGCTCCTTATCAGTTCTTCGCCGCCGTGTTTGAATCCATCGGCCCCTGCCGCTTTGTTGTTCTTCAGGCGGGTAATTGCTATTCGAACTTCTTCATGGTCGGGCAATGGAATGTCTGCTCCATCGTCATCGATTGGGGAATCGGGTTCGCCTTCTCCTGGTGTTGTGCATTCACTGCCATTCAGCAGGCTGGAGAAGTGTTCCCTCCATAATTTAACTATGCTCTGGGCATCGGTCACTAGATCACCTTTGGGGGTTCTACAAGAGTATGCTCCGGTCTTGAAACCTTCTGTAAGCCGCCGCTTTTTTCGTAGAATTTTCGAGCATTACCCCTGTCGGCCAGCTTATCAAGCTTTTCATACTCACGCATTTCGGCCTCTTTCTTCTTCTGTCTACAAATGCGTCTCGCTTCCCTCTTCAACTCTCGGTATCTATCCCATCCCGCACGTGTAGTGGTCGATCGTAACGTAGCGAGGTAGGCAGCCTGTTTTCTCCGCTGCGACACGGCACTTCTCGTCGTACCAGCTGTTCTTTTGCACTTTCCGAAAACCAATGGTTTCGGTTGCAGCTGTACGTAAGGAATTTGAAATGCCGTCCCACAGTTCCCTTATACCGAGTTGTTGACGAGTGCTCTCAGATAGCAGGAGTGCAAGCCGAGTAGAAAATCGTTCGGCAGTCTGTTGTGATTGCAGCTTTTCGACGTCGAACCTTCCTTGTGTTTGTTGGCGTGCGTTTTTTGCTGCACAGAGGCAGGTGCGAATCTTGGCTGCAACAAGATAGTGGTCCGAGTCGATGTTAGGATCTCGGAGCGCACGCCCATCTAAAACACTGGAGACGTGTCTTCCATCTATCACAACATGATCGATCTGGTTGGTATTTTTTCGATCCGGAGACAAGGTAGCTTGATAAATTTTTCTTATGCTGGAATCTAGTACTACAGATAACCATATTTCGGGCCCCGGCGAAGTCAATAAACCTCAACCCATTTGGGGATGTTTCGTCGTGGAGGCTAATTTACCGACCGTAGTGCCAAATATACCTTCTTTGCCCACCCTGGCGTTAAAGTCGCCAAGCACTTTTGACATCGTGGCGGGGGCAGCTCTTCCCAAAGGGGCTCCAAGCGCCCTAGAAAGGGATCTTTGGTCACATCGTCCTTCTCATCCGTCGGAGCGTGGGCGCAGATCAGCGATATGTTGAAGAACCCCTTTGATGCTTTGTGGCTTCACCGGGTGAATAAGTAACTTTTCCAGGGTCTCTCCCCCCACCATGAATGCAACACCAAACTTGCGCTCCCTTTTTTATGGCCACTGTAGTAAATGTCACAAAGACCTACTCGTCTCTGTCCTTGTCCCGTCCATCGCATTTCTTGGACGGCGGTGATGTCAGCCTTTATTTTTGCGGGGACATCAACCAGCTGGGCAGCGGCACCTTCCCAATTAAGGGTCCGGACATTCCAGGTGCATGCCCTCAAATCGTAGTCCTTATTCCGTTTGCCATGGTCGTCATCAAAAGGGGGGTCTCTCATCCGAGGCCGTTTAGACTTTTTCATTGGTATTGTTTTTTACGTGGCGGGTCCCAAGCCCAGCGCACAACCCTTGTAGGGAATGTTTCGCCTTCTCACTTTAGCTCGCCTGAAACGGATGTTTTTTGACTCGATAGAGGATTTTTTTCTAAATGTGGAAGTCGTGACCTGCTTGAGCCATGTGTAAAAAAAAACGTTTCTGGCCACTCCCAAGTGGGCGATCAGAGAAAAATTTCCTCACTTGCGTGAACTTCTAAAATGACTCCATCCTCCCTCCTCATATTAGGTTGTCAAATATCTCCTTTCCGCCTTTTTGTCTTTTTTCTTTTTGTATAAAGCGCTACAGTGCTCGACGCTATGCATGATTAGATTGCATATTGCGTTCAACAATTATAGACGTGTAAACATGGGGTTCACTAACGCCGAAATTCGTACTATTTTAAAGTTTTCTTTTGTTAAAAGAAAACCCGCTGAAAAAAACGTTCCTTTAGATTAATGGTGTTTTGGGCGTCACTTGGAACTGCGGTGGAATGGTTTCGACGATTCAGAGTGGGTGAAAACGACATCATCGCCAGCAAATGATCATGGAAAACATCGAGTTAGACCGGCATGTGGCATCTCGTGACATCGCTTAGAAGATGGGGTTAGTCACCCAACCATTTTTAAACTGCAGAAGGCAGGGGGGCACAAAAAAACTTGATGTCTGGGTGACCCTAATTTAACGCAAAAAAACCTTCTGGACCGAATCAACGCCTGCCATATGCTGCTGAAACGAAAGGAACTCGACCCATTTTTGAAGCCGATAGTGTCTGGCGACGAAAAATTTATCACATACGACAATGTCAAGCGAAAACGATCGTGCTCGAAGGCCGGTGAATCGTCCCAAACAGTGGCCATGCTGAGATTGATCTGTTCGGTGGGATTGGAAGCGAATCATCCACTATGAGCTGTTCCCATATGGCCAGACGCTTTAAATTTTACCATTTACTGCGAACAGGCGATCTACCAGTAGCGTCCAAAAATTGGCCAACAGGAAGGGGGTAATTCCACCAGGACAACGCCAGACGACACATTTTGTTGATGACTCGTCAGAATCTACGGAAGCTCGGATGGGGGGTTTAAAGGGTCGTATCCCCCCATATAGCCGGGACATAGCGCCAAGGTTTCCCAATTGTTCTTGTCCACGGTGAACCCCCTTTTTTGGGGTTGAACTCAAAAAAGGTTGGAAAACTGCCTGCCCGAGTTCTTCGCAAAAAGGGGGGGGCTTCTACGAGAGGGGATTATGAAGTTGCCGTCCAGATGGAAAGAGATCATCAAACGAAACGTCACATATTTGAACTAAATCCGTTCACTGTACACTTTTTATAAATCATTGATAAAGAGAAAAAAAACGGAAATGAGATATTTGACAACCAAATATAACGGTCCCGTTAAAAATAAAAAAAGCGCGATCAATAACTAAATGCGCCAGAAACACTAAAATTTACCGCCGGGATGGTATGACAAGGCTTTGTAAAAAATAGATGATGGGCGTGGCACCGCCACCAACATTTCATAGATTGGAAGTGATGTTATTGCGTCAGTATGTTTGTGTTATCGGTGCGAAAATGAGCTTCGAACAAAGAGCCAACATTAAAGAAAAGGGTTTTACCAAGCAATTGATGAAACAAGTTTATGGCGATGATTGCCTACCCCGTAAGAGTGCACGAGTGGTTTCAACTTTTGAAATGTCGTGAGGACATAAATGACGATCAACATGTGGGCCAATCAAAATCCGTGATCACCGGGAATTCCATCGAAACTGTGCGTGAATTCATTGAAAATCAGCCGAAATCAACTCGAAATTCAGGGAAGTGGAATTGAACATCTCCAAAACATCGATTTATCGCATTTTGACTCAACATTTGGGCTTACAAAAGGTGTGGAGGTTTGTTCCGCACAAATTGACTGACGCCCAAAAATTCTAAGAATCCAACATTCGAAGGACATCATTAAAGAGATAAAAAGGGCAAAAATTTCCCTTTTGCAATATTGGAACTGTTGACGAAACGTCCTGTTTCCAATATTACCCCGAAAGAAATATGTGAGCTATCTCAATGAAAATGAGCGGTGTTTTACTCATAACAGTGTATCTTTCTGTCGAAAATAGATACAAATGGGCGAAAACTTGACCTAGCCCCGATATAATTAATAATTGTTTTCGAACATCTGGCTGACTTTATTGAATATGACTATTTTTTTAGTAAGTGACCTTTTAAATATATGTGATTTTGGGAAAAAATAGCAAAATCGGTCGATACTCCCCTAACTACCTTCCACATATAATGGTTTCGTTTTTCTAAAAAAAATTATGGGTTTTCAGTATGGGAGTTTACTTTGTATACTTTTTTTTACTGTTGTTAAAAGTTTAGTCGTATTACAATTGCGCAATTTTAGAACTTTAACTTTTCTTTGAGATGGTTCTTCTTTATCTCTATCAGTTGCTCCTATTTTGGGAAACTGTAGAAGTTTTTAAATTTCCCTTATTTCCGCTAAGCTTGTTGTCATTTTTGGCGTCATTGTTTCATCGTCTTCGTCTTCTTTCAATCGGCTAATATCCTTGACAGACGACAGCTTTAATTTTTCATTAGCGGGGTTAATTTGCATTCTTGTGCAATTAATCCATGTTAATGTAAATAAACAATGCACAAAAATTTCGGGATTTTGCTGAATTTACCAAATTTGGTAGAAACATTTTGAGATGACAGAGGGGGGAAAAATGGCCGATTTTTTCTATTGTTTGACAGATGTCCTTAAATCTCCCCCCCTTTGTGTTTACTGCATAAAGGTAGGCAGATTTCATATTGCTAATTAAATTTTCAAGTATATTAACAAAAAATTTTAATATTTTAAGATGGCAGAAAATAAACAACGCACAGGGTGTATCCATTTTTTCCGACATTCTTAATTTTTTCCCCTTTTTTGCGTTACAATCAAATATTACTTTTATTTCACTTTTTATCTTTAAACGTAGTTAATTAAAAAAAAACGAATAACAAAATTACCATTAATAATTTCCTTTTATCCAGTTTAATTTAAATCAGCTGTCTAACTGCACAATTCTGCCGTTTGTCACCATAAAATAACATTTCTTAATGCCTTTTTCTCGTCTGTAAGGCTATAACAGATGATCACGTCGTAATTTTTTAAAAAATGTGCAGCTTTATGTTAGCTACATTTCAGTCGATTTCTAACATGTTGCATATTGTTAAAAATTCGTATTCAAATATTCTGCTTTCTTTGTATTCAGCTCTGCTTTCGGGTATTTGAAGCCCCAAATTCTTTTATCGATGTTCGAACCGAAAAAAAACTGTTTTCGTGGGAAAAACTTTTATCGCACGAAAACTTTTTTACAAAAACTCACCTTATAGGCCACTCACACTTTTTTTTAAAACGAAAAAAGCATTTATTCCAAAAGAATCGTTATAAACCTTTTTTTGTGCGAAATGCACTTCAAAATTTTATAACAAAATGTGCTTAACTAAAAAATTTTTAGAATTGAAATAGTTTTTAAAAAAGTTAAATATATATTATATACACTGAGTCCTTTTTTATGCGATTTTCGGTTCTGCCATAATCGCGTAAAAATGGTTAGTTTTGCAATACTAACTGACGAATTGGTTCCGAATATAAAAAATATCGCGTATAATAGAATATACGCGCAAAAAAATATTCAAAAACAATACAATAAGTTTCAGAATTTCATTCATAACAAAATAAAAAAATACAAAACAAAAACCATATACATATAAAGGAGAAGAAAATAGAAAATAGGTAGATTTATTGGAAAAACCGTTGAATGCTGTTTAATCACTGTCATTATCAGTAGTGGAAATTATTCTCAGCCGCTTATTTTGATATCACTAGAATTTGTATCAGAATCAATAGTAAGAACTATGGAATGATGTTCTGATTGACTTAGCGTCTCCGACTAAGTTTGCACCATAAACTCAGTTAATTTTGTTTGAATGCTTCTTTTTAGACCCAATACATTAGATGTAGTTTCTTTATATCTTAACATGCAGACACTCAATTCTTTTTTTGAAAAATTCGTGCACGTTCCTTGTAACAGTATCATTTGCTACAAAATAATTTTCCAAATCTGCTGCAAGTTTAAGACCAAGCAAAAAACGAAAAAAGCATTCGCGTTAAAGTGAGAAATTCGTGTAAAAGGAATTTGTGCTGCAAATAACTGTTAAAGTGAAATAGCGGCAAAAGAGGTCAGTAAAAAAGGATCAAGGAGAAAGAGAGACATATAATGATTAAAGGTAATTATAAATTGAGAACAGAACGAAAAACGTTAAATGTATACAGGCGGTAACCAGCAAACCGGGATGCTACGAAAGCGGAGATGCTGGTCGATCGACGTCGTAACGAAAAAGTGCGAGATCCTTTTCTTTTCCCTTGTTCTAATTGAATGCTGGATGGTGTCATCGTGTTTTTGGTGCATGTGCGTGTGCGTGTGTGTGTTATTAATATGCAGTGTCTTCCGCGTGCTTCGATTCGGTGTGGTGAACTGATGTAAATGTGATGTGACGTCACTTCTCATTTAGCCATCCCGGCCCCCTAGGCGGGTATTTAGCCTAGAAGCCGCTGTAGCTGCTGTAGCGTAGCTACAACGCTGCTGAGACCTGTTGACCGGCGGGATTGCGGCCTAAGCGGATGGCGCCGTGTTGATGGTGCACGGTTTTGGCGCCAGGACAGGATTCTGCTGGAGAGGATTCGCGCCGGCGGTATGCCGTCACAGAGTTCTTTGAGAACGCCTGACGTTGCCGCTGGTGCGAGGAGCCGTGTCGCCCGGAGACGCGTCTGGTAGTGCGGTGCAGCGGCGTGTGATGCACCTGCACACAGATTTGGCAACGATTATTTGATGGGCACTCCTGTGTTGCGTGGGAAGTTGCCAGGCAATTCAGGCAATACCCGTGCGCCTGTGCCACCTGCTGGCGTTGCATCGGCGGCATGCCTTTAAAGATACCGCCGTGCGATAGCCGATGCGGGCGGCGACATAGTGGACATCGAATGCGCTGCGGATCCGCTGGTAATGCGGGTAATGTTGGTGTGCTTTTACGCGGGGCCGTTGTCGCGGTGAAGCCTGTCGTTGGTCGAAGCTATTGGGCCAGCTTCAGAGCGAGGAGCGGAAACTGCCGAACGCATGGTTGGCGTTGACGAGAGAGACAGAGAGAAATGGTGATATTAGTAATATATTGTGCAATTTACAATAATATGGACATTTGTGTCACGTTATGTGGCATAAATAGAATGTCATTTTTTTTTTATCAGACATTTATGTTAGGTCTTTTGTGGGGTTTTTATGTTATATGTTTTTAGCGATTTATTGAGTTAAAATTGCGGTTTCGGTTTTTACGTTTCTTTATCTTCGGCGGTTGCTAGGAAGCATAATTTGACGAGCGGTCTGGTTAGCGTACCAGTTTGGGTGCGGAGATCAACTACTCCAACATGACCGTCGGAACCGTAATGAAGTTGTTTTATGCTTCCGAGTCGCCATTCCGTAGGGCGGAAACAATCGTCTTGCGTAAGGACGCAGTCTCCAAGCTTTAGTGCCTTTTCTTGAGTTTTCCACCGGTATCTCTTGTGAACGTCCTTTATGTAGTTTTCCTTCCACCGGAGGCTGAAATCATGATGGAGAATTTTAATTCGCTCACATCTGTTTAATAAGGATAGCGACTCCACGCCTGGCTCAAGTATGGCCAGAATGGTGCTCCTTTGAGAAAATGCCCTGGGATTAAGGCTGTGAAGTCGGAGGGATCTTGCGAGAGTGGTGAGATAGGTCTAGAGTTTAGTACGGCTTCGATACGAGCGAGTAATGTAGTGATTGAATTTATGGTTACCAGCCGTTTTCTTTAAATGGGACTTAAAGCTCTTTACTGCTGATTCCCAGAGTCCGCCCATGTGTAGAGAACATGGGGGTATGAATTGCCAATCGATCCCTTGGGGTGCAAATTTTTTAACACTTTCAGGGGAGACTTCTTCATGAAGTTGATAAACTCGTTTTCTATGGCTCTTTGAGCTCCGACAAAGTTTTTTCCATTGTCGCTCATAATTTTTAAAGGAAATCCGCGTCGTCTGACAAAAGCGGGCAAATGCTGCAAAGAAAAGCCGCAGTAGTCAGATCCGAACATAGCTCGAGGTGTACTGTCGTTGTCGTAAAACATACAAAGACAGCCACATACCCTTTTCTAAATGAGGTAAGGTCTTCCATCGAGACCTTTATCTGGAAAGGTCCAGCAAAATCAACCCCAGTGATGGTAAAGGGTAAAGCATAATTGCAGTGTTCAGGTGGTAGGGCTGCCATGATCTGCGTACGTATCTTGTGCTTGTATATAGTACACTGTTTACACATGAAAATGGTTCTTTTAATTTGTGGCTTTAGTCGCTGTATATAAAACTCTTATCGGCCCATTTTTTGCATCAAGCGAAGCTCACCATGCAGTGTAAGCTGGTGGAGATATAATGTATAAGAAATAAGTAGGTAAAACGGGATTTCTCTGGGATAATGATGGGATGTCGTTCGTTGTAACTAAGGCTGGAGTTTGCTAGTCTTCCTTTTGCCCGTATTAATCCCTTATCGTCCAGGAATGGGTTTAAGCCGAGAAGTGAGCTTCTCTTTTCGAGAGGTCGCTTTTCAAGCAACTTGCTAAAATAGCGAGTTTGTGTATACAAGATTAGACTGTCCTTGGCATGTTGCAAGTCGGAATATGTTAGTTGTATGTAAGGATCGTTTGATATTGTTTTCACCTTTTGTTTAAGTTTATGAATGAATTGGTTCATATAAGCGACTACCCTTAGTTCTCGAGGAAATGATGAAAATCTGTGGAGAATATCATCCTCTTCAGGAGTGATATGAAAATTCGCTATTTTCCGACTTCCGTAAGTATGGTATTCCGAGCAGGAGACTTTGGCCAGAATTCTTGTGATTCTGTTAGCCATGTGGGACCGTTCCACCAGGGTGTAGTGCTGGTGAGGTGAAGTGGTTTGCAACCACTTGCAACATGTTGCCATTTTGCTGAGCCAACTAAGTCTAAGATTTGAGATATGCGATTAGATACATATGTCTTCCAAGTATAGGGTGGGTTTTTCTAACCATGCTAGAACTATTTTTGAGTCTGACCAGAGATACATTTTGTGATCGTTTAATTTGAGATGGGTTTGAACCATTGAAATGAATTTTGCTAACAGAAGTGCACCATTTAGTTCAAGCCGTGGCAGCTTAGTGTTTTCAAAGGGGCAACTTTTGGCTTTGGCTACCAAAAGATGTGAAGCTATTTTGCTATCGTACTGAGTACGTATGTAGACTGTTGCGCAATAAGCCTTTTCAGAGGCATCACAGAAACCGTGTAATTCTGCGTTAATGTTAGGGGTGAAATTTACCCATCGAGGGATTCGAATTTCTGATATAGTATGTAGGTTGTTAGTAAATTGAACTCGTTTTGTCAAACGTACAGGTTTTACCTGTTCATCCCATTCAGTGCCATCTTGCCACAATTCTTGAATGAGAATTTTAGCTTGAATCATTATTGGCGAAAGCCATCCTGCGGGGTCGAAAAGTTTAGCCACCGAGGAAAGGATTTGTCGTTTCGTAATGGCGGACATTGCAGATATTGACTCAATTGTATATGAGAATTGATCTGTTATCGCATTCCATTGAATCCCTAGTGTTTTTGGTGTACTGGCCTTTACGAATTTAAGGAAGTCAGTATCTAATAAGTCTTCCTTTTTTATATCTTTGATTATTTCGGGATGATTTGATCTTATTTTGTTTAGGGGAAAACCTGCTGAATTTAGTGCGTTGAATCTTGGTCATCTTCATGTACTAGAATTTGCCTATACATTTTCTCAACATCCCCGTTAAAACGTATTTAAACATACGCCAATTTAGTATTAGCAACATAAGATCAGTTTGTAATATTGGCCCTGTGTATACGTATTACATCATTGAGTGATTTGCCTGAGCTCGTACACTTTGAGGCATTGAACACCAATCGTACTTTCGTTGTGATTTTATCTGGTCGTATTACCCCATGATGTGGAAGGTAAAGAGAGAAAAATCTACTCTTGGATATTTTTCCATATGGTACAGTTTTCTTCCATATGATTGAAAGATGTCAAGATATTCGTCCATCACATTATCATATGCTGATTTAGCTCTTCATCAGGGCTTTTTTTTTCCATGCAAAGGTGCTGGACTGCTGAGATTCTAGAGTGGCCTAGAGCTATAGTTTCAGGGGAAAGGTGGATTTGAATGGCAGTCGCATGTTCGTTTCTTGTTGTTGTGGACTGGTAATATTCTTCGCATGCCTGGTCTTCTTCTGAAAGTTTGGTAATCTAGAGTACTTCTTCTGCTTCCCAGAATTTTTAAGTTCATTCTTTAAATATTCGTTTGTGATATCTTCCACTTGTGTTGTGAAAAATTTATTTTTCAGGGTTTTGGCCTCTTATAATCCACCCAAAGATCGTATTTTGTGCTAACAATTTATTGGAGAGTTTCTCTATACCTTCAAGAATTATTTGAGGTATTAAGTCACTGCTAATAATATGTCGATTTGTGATGAGGTATGACTGTTGGGATTTGCTAATTTGCGAAGTGAGCATTTTCCCCAGTGTATTTTATTTACTTCATAGCTTGGAAGCAAATTTGTAAGTTACGTAGGACGATGGCTTGTGCATCTATTCGTATATCCGCATTTTGAGAAACTATGGTGATTGGGCTTATTTTATTTGAATGTTGAATAATTCTTCCGCCCATTCCCGAAATTTGAAAATTGGAATGTTTTATTGGCAATTTGAGCCGATTTTGAGCCTTTGATGATATAAAGGATCTTTGAGATCCTTGATCTATGTATTAGTGCACTACTTAGTTTGAATAAATCACCCTTATGTTCCATGGTGATGACCGCAGTGGGTAAAAGAATTTTGCTTTAATTTTCTGAATGAAGCCCTTGAATTTTTGTTGCTTTAGAGCAACATGGTTGTTCTTCCCTTTTTCGACGGATTTGAGATTTCGGGATTATTACTTTTGGTTGTAGTGACTAACCCGGTGATTTTATAAATTGATTTTGCTTCATATTTTGAAAGTTAGTAATATGATCATAACAATGTTGCTAAGGAAATATTATAGTTTGTTCACATAACGGTTGTTTGTAAGTCCTAAAACTAAAGAGTCAGATATAGGGTTATATATACCAAAGTGATCAGGGCGACGAGTAGAGTCGAAATCCGGATGTCTGTCTGTCCGTCCGTCTGTCCGTCCGTCCGTCCGTCCGTCCGTCCGTCCGTCCGTGCAAGCTGTAACTTGAGTAAAAATTGAGATATCATGATGAAACTTGGTACACGTATTCCTTGGCTCCATAAGAAGGTTAAGTTCGAAGATGGGCAAAATCGGCCCACTGCCACGCCCACAAAATGGCGGAAACCGAAAACCTATAAAGTGTCATAACTAAGCCATAAATAAAGATATTAAAGTGAAATTTGGCACAAAGGATCGCATTAGGGAGGGGCATATTTGGACGTAATTTTTTTGGAAAAGTGGGCGTGGCCCCGCCCCTACTAAGTTTTTTGTACATATCTCGGAAACTACTATAGCTATGTCAGCAAACTCTACAGAGTCGTTTTCTTCAGGCATTTCCATATACAGTTCAAAAATGGAAGAAATCGGATAATAACCACGCCCACCTCCATACAAAAGGTTATGTTGAAAATCACTAAAGTGCGTTAACCGACTAACAAAAAACGTCAGAAACACTAAATTTTACGGAAGAAATGGCAGAAGGAAGCTGCACCCAGGCTTTTTTTAAAAATTGAAAATGGGCGTGGCCTCGCCCACCTATGGACCAAAAACCATATCTCAGGAACTACTAGACCGATTTCAATGAAATTCGGTATATAATATTTTCTTAACACCCTAATGACATGTACGAAATATGGGTGAAATCAGTTCACAACCACGCCTTCTTCCAATATAACGCTATTTTGAATTCCATCTGATGCCTTCTCTGTATAATATATACATTAGGAACCAATGATAGCGGAATAAAACTTTACGCAAATACGGTATTTGAAAAATATGTAAATGACGTATAATGAAATCTCGATTATCACTTTATCATGCGAGTATGGAAGTGTTTTTGCACAAATAGTTACTATGATAGGGCCCCACGATTCTGTAGATATTTTGTTTTTTTTCCACTAAAATACTCGTATGCAATTAGTCCTGTCAGTAAAAATTTTTTGAAATTCCTGGCTGGTTTTTTTTTTTGAATTTTTGGTAGATGTAATAATGTTTTTATTGGGTTTTCTACCCAAAGCCTTCCATTTTCGTATCTTTCGACCCAATTGCTTCCCAAGCCAGCTTAAAATTTTCGTCATTTAAACGAATCGCTTGACGACTGATGGGTATAATTTTTGTGCTTGTGAGAGTTTAGGAGGGTTTTTTATATAAACGGCGGTGAACATGCCCCGAAAAGGACGGCCATTGGTCATAACATCCATTAAAAACTTCAGTATCACAAGCTGGTACTTTTAGATACATGCCTTTATCAAAATTCTTCTTTTGGTGTTGTAACAAATTTGGGGGGGAAGTGGTGGGCTCTCCCTTGGCCTTCTAAACTTATTTTTTTAAGTTATCTTTCCCCTTTGTTAACTCGTACTGATCACGGCAGTTATCACATTTCCTGTCGCCGAAGCTTTTGTGTTTTTTTGGGAGTTCTGCCCTCGTCAATCGCTTTTAAAACGTGCCCATAGATTTTAACACTTTCTAATTTTATATTCAAAACTGTTTCCGTGATGTCAGTAACTGGGGAAGCTTGAAATCGTGTGCAATATCTTATAAAGCTATCACTTTCAGTGATAAATCTCGACATTATATGATCTTTTGATCTCTTTTTGCTTTGTAGTGCTTAGAGCGTGTAGCTTTGCAGGTGTGCTTTGTTTATCGTTGTCAGCCTTTTTTTGAAATTGTAAGAAATTGACCGATTTAGATTCTTTTGAATCTGTGCTCATTTAGAATAAATTTTGATGAGATTTATCTGATAAATGCCGAAAACCGAAAACTTTTTTTAAGTAAGTAAGAGTTGTTATACCCGTAAATTTACTAAAATACGCGTTAATCGTTTTGTTAACCGCACTATTGTATTTAGTTGCGATTTTATATTTATTTTATATATTTACTTACGGATTTATCCGTATGCCCTTTATATATAAGCACTCGTTAAAGGGGTATACAAAGTCAATACCTTGTACATATATATGCATATGTGCACGCTATGTGCGTATTTATGTGCATATTATATGCTAAATTGGTCGGTATACACATATTTTTAAATTTTTTTATTTGCTTTATAAAAAGCATATTGAAATTGAGAAACTTTGTTTTTTGTTAATTTTCTGTTAATTTTTTTTACTACTATTAAAATAAATTGTATTGATATGTTTCAATTCATTTGCAGTAGTTTAATTTGAAATTAAGTTGATGCACATGTACTTATTTCCATGAGGCGCTCCGCCTTTTCGCTCGTATCTCGGGAACGGTTCGTCCTACGCCATGATAACATGTACCATTTCGATAGCAAATGACGTGACAAATAACTTTTGTTTTATACATTTTGCATATCAGTATTTCAGGCGCTACGTAGACAATTTCACGATTTTAGGCGAATTTCCGAAATTTCAGGGCCGGTTGGGGTTGAAGATGCAACCGATCTCAAAACAAAAAGTTGCATTGGACACTTTTCCGCACTATTAGAAATCCCGAATCGAAAAAGTCCGGAATCAACCCAGCCTAGTATACAATCCTGCTTGTTTTTGTAATACAAAGAACAAGAAGGTATTGTTGAATAATATTTGCCTATACGGGCTTAGAGTATATACATATATGTATGTATACGTATATACTAATATATTGATCGTTAAAAAAAATTTTTTTATTTATTTATTTTTTGTTTTGTTCAATACAAATTCCGCACCGCTTATTGTATGTAATTAATGCTATTATCGCAGCTTCTACTAATTTAAGCTTTATTATTGTTTTTTATGTTGTGGGTATACCCCCAAAATCAGGATATGTTCATATATTATTATTAGGCTTGTATTACCACGTAGGCAAAAAAAATACCAATATATGTATAGAGTATGTATATGATATACATATATAATAAATGTATTTATATTTGCGCGATCAAAATAGAGCGAGAAAAAAAAATGTACAATGTGCAGGTCATTAGCCTCTGCACTTGTGGATTAACAAGTATATGCTTCAATATATTAATATTAATTTGAATGTTTGTTGTATTTATGTATTTAAAAGATGATTTGGGTAAGTGCATATGTAAATATGTATGTTTGTTTATTCTCGCTTGTACATTGGAAATTTTGCTTTTAGGCCTTTTGCTTACCTATTTTAATCAATCCTGCTTACTGTTTGAAAAACATAAGGGGTATTGTTGGAAGGATTTGCAAGTAAATACTTGAATATAATTTGTTGGTTTTCTGTTGTAGTGGGTGTGTTTGTAAGCTTCAAACCCTTGCACGGTGCAGAAATTGCAGAATTTTCCTCTTGGTGCAACGGCACAACAACGACACACCAAAAAAATTATTTAAAAGGTATAAATATGTCAGACCAAA
>NW_026090446.1:0-9911 GCF_024586455.1 Bactrocera neohumeralis
TCACAACAGACAGCTGAACGATTTTCTACTCGGCTTACACTCCTGCTCCCTGAGAGCACTCGTCAACAACTCGGTATAAGGGAACTGTGGGACGGCATTTCAAACTCCTTACGTACAGCTGCAACCGAAACCATTGGTTTTTAAAAAGAGCAAAAGAACAGCTGGTACGACG
Source organism: Bactrocera neohumeralis (assembly GCF_024586455.1). NCBI lineage: Eukaryota > Metazoa > Arthropoda > Insecta > Diptera > Tephritidae > Bactrocera > Bactrocera neohumeralis. The sequence continues at coordinate 173 of NW_026090446.1, forward strand.
AGGAGTGCCGTGTCGCAGCGGAGAGAAAACAGGCTGCCTACCTCGCAACGTTACGATCGACCACTACACGTGCGGGATGGGATAGATACCGAGAGTTGAAGAGGGAAGCGAGACGCATTTGTAGATAGAAGAAGAAAGAGGCTGAAATGCGTGAGTACGAAGAGCTTGATAAGCTGGCCGACAGGGGTAATGCTCGAAAATTCTACGAAAAAATGCGGCGGCTTACGGAAGGTTTCAAGACCGGAGCGTATTCCTGTAGAACCCCTAAAGGTGATCTAGTCACTGATGCCCAGAGCATACTTAAATTATGGAGGGAACACTTCTCCAGCCTGCTGAATGGCAGTGAACACACAACACCAGGAGAAGGAGAACCCGATTCCCCAATCGATGACGATGGAGCAGACGTTCCATTACCCGACCATGAAGAAGTTCGAATAGCAATTACCCGCCTGAAGAACAACAAAGCGGCAGGGGCCGACGGATTACCGGCCGAGCTATTCAAACACGGCGGCGAAGAACTGATAAGGAGCATGCATCAGCTTCTTTGTAAAATATGGTCGGACGAAAGCATGCCCAACGATTGGAATTTAAGTGTGCTATGCCCAATCCATAAAAAAGGAGACCCCACAATCTGCGCCAACTACCGTGGATTAGCCTCCTCAACATCGCATATAAGGTTCTATCGAGCGTACTGTGTGAAAGATTAAAGCCCACCGTCAACAAACTGATTGGACCTTATCAGTGTGGCTTTAGACCTGGCAAATCAACAACCGACCAGATATTCATCATGCGCCAAGTCTTGAAAAGACCCGTGAAAGGAGAATCGACACACACCACCTCTTCGTCGATTTCAAAGCTGCTTTCGACAGCACGAAAAGGAGCTGCCTTTATGCCGCGATGTCTGAATTTGGTATCCCCGCAAAACTAATACGGCTGTGTAAACTGACGTTGAGTAACACCAAAAGCTCCGTCAGGATCGGGAAGGACCTCTCCGAGACGTTCGATACCAAACGAGGTTTCAGACAAGGCGATTCCCTATCGTGCGACTTTTTCAACCTGCTTTTGGAGAAAATAGTTCGAGCCGCAGAACTAAATAGAGAAGGTACCATCTTCTATAAGAGTGTACAGCTGTTGGCGTATGCGGATGATATTGATATCATCGGCCTCAACACCCGCGCCGTTAGTTCTGCTTTCTCCAGGCTGGACAAGGAAGCACAGAAAATGGGTCTGGCAGTGAGCGAGGGCAAGACAAAATATCTCCTGTCATCAAACAAACAGTCGTCGCACTCGCGACTTGGCACTCACGTCACTGTTGACAGTCATAACTTTGAAGTCGTAGATAATTTCGTCTATCTTGGAACCAGCGTAAACACCACCAACAATGTCAGCCCAGAAATCCAACTCAGGATTGCTCTTGCCAACAGGTGCTACTTCGGACTGAGTAAGCAATTGAGAAGCAAAGTCCTCTCTCAACAAACAAAAACCAAACTCTATAAGTCACTCATAATTCCCGTCCTGCTGTATGGTGCAGAGTCTTGGACGATGTCAACAACGGATGAGTCGACGCTGCGAGTTTTCGAGAGAAAAGTTCTGCGAAAGATTTATGGTCCATTGCGTGTTAGCCACGGCGAATACCGCATTCGATGGAACGATGAGCTGTACGAGATATACGACGACATCGACATAGTTCAGCGAATTAACAGCGAATTAAAAGACTGCGGCTACTCTGGCTAGGTCATGTTGTCCGGATGGACGAAAACACTCCAGCTCTGAAAATATTCGACGCAGTACCCGCCGGGGGAAGCAGAGGAAGAGGAAGACCTCCACTCCGTTGGAAGGACCAAGTGGAGAAGGACCTGGCTTCGCTTGGAATATCCAATTGGCGCCACGTAGCGAAAAGAAGAAACGACAGGCGCGCTGTTGTTAACTCGGCTATAATCGCTTAAGCGGTTTCTACGCCAATTAAGAAGAAGAAGAAGCAATTAAGTTTGCTTTTGCAACTTTTAAGATTGTGTGTATGGGACAAGCAGTTTTTACAGAGTCTTTTTGATCTGACAAAGTTGTTCCTTTCTTTAATGTTTAATTTTTTAAACTTCTCGCAAGTTCTAAGCTTATGCCCTCTCGTGCATAGTTCGCATGACGTATGTTTTCTTTGTTCGGATGTGAACGATTATGTTTTGTTAAAAATTATTTTGATTTGTTTTTGCTTCTAACTTATGGTCTATTTAAGCTTTCATTTTGGTCGTGTTTGTTCTTAGTTTTGTTTATTTTTTCTTCTAACCTTTCCGCAATTTCATATTGGGTGGTGAGAAAATTTTTCATTTGTTGCCACGTTGGGCACATTTTTCGTGATGAGAGCGGTTGCTCCCATAGAAGTAACGACTTTTCTGATAATGCGGCGGTGCAAATGTTTACCAGAATTGGGTCCCAGCTGTCTGTGGGAATATTTAGTGTCGATAGAATCGACAAACAATTTGAAAGAGTGGACTCTAGTTTGATGAATTCTACACTTGTTCGTTTCTTAATTTTTGGCAGGTTCATTAGTGTCGTTACTTGCTTATCGACCAGTATTCTGTCGTTTTCATATCTAGCTTTTAGAGCTTCCCAAGCCAAATTGAAATTGTCGTCATTTAATGCGAACTGTTTGACTATTTCGCCTGCTTGACCTTTTGTCTTGTATCGGAGGTGATACAATTTTTGTGCTTTGGATAGTTGTGGATGGTTGATATAAACGGCTGTAAACATGTCCCGGAAGGACGGCCATTCTTCATAACCTCCATAGAATATTTCTGTGTCACAAGCGGGCACCTCGAGCTGGATGCCGAAGCTTGCCTTTTGACTGTCTGTTTGTGGCAGCTCTACTCTGCTGTGGGGAGTAGGTGCAATTGATTTTATTAGCTTTAATTGATCGGAGATCATAGCTTTCGTTTCTTCATATTGGTCTAAGTAGTTTTCGTAAAATATCGTAAGCCGATGATTGAAAATTTTGTGATAGATCTGAATTGTCAGAATCTACTATGGCGTCATAAGCCGCTTGGAGACGAGTCCAAAAATTGTTGAGATTTATAATTTTGATTTCTAATAACGATTCCGAGTTTTCGTGAATCGGTGAAGAGGCAAATCTAGTGCAGTATCTTGTTAAACTGTCACTTTCTGAAATAAATCTAGCAACCTGTTTGGAGTGTGTAGCTCCAGATGTACTTTGATTTTTGTTATTGTTCATTTTTAATATATTGTGTATTAAAATATTTATCAAAAGAATTAAATTTTTCTCAGAGTAAACTGAAATTTTTTTATTTTCAGTTTAGGTTGCTAACAAACGAAAATTTTATTTCGTGTTATTATTACCGTTTCCATTAATTTGCAAAATAATATTATTTAATTATTTTATTTTAGTTTTAAGTTTGCAAATATCCGCACTTTTAATTTATAAACACCTTTTACGTCCTTATGTTAGTATTTAGGTACACCCTAATACTTGGACTTGTATGTATGTGCTTATGAAGGTACTTATGTTTTGTGCAATTGAGGGCTCGTTAGAGAGATCAATCCGCTTTTTGTACGCAATCCTGCTTGTTTTTGTTTACCAAAGAACAAGAGGAATTGCCGGATAATTGCCAATGCGGACTTATAATATGTGTGTGTACAAATGTGTTAATAAATATTTTGCATAGTTCTTGAAACTTATGTACATTTTGTTGATATATTTTTTTTGGTATATATGTAAATGTTATTTAATTTTTTCGTAAAAGAGAGAGATTTAAAAGGGAATTGAAACCAAAAGGTGCACACTTTTAAAATTTTAAGCATAAAAACTTAAAAAAATTTTAAGCATAGACATGCATATCTCACCACTCTGTTTCCAATGAGGGCTTTTGGGCATTCCGACTGTACATATGTATGTATGTGTGTGCATTTGGTTAAATTTCTGTGCTCCTCTCCGAATCGTTTCCAGCTGGTACGGCTTGCAATGTTGTTTGTGCGTATATCTCCACTTCGGAGTATTATTCGCACCCGAACGTTTTTTTTTTTTATAAGGTGCTTTAGTTTTTCGCGCCCGATTTGTGTTTTATTGTGTAGGCGCTTTTAAATTTCGCGCGTTTTCGTTGTTCTTTTATGTTCGCGCCCGAATATTATTAATTTATGATTTCTGTTTTGTTTTTGGACTTCGCGCATGTTGGGTTTAGTTTGTTAACACTATTTTTTTTTTGTTTTTTTTATTTAACTCGCAATTTTAATATGTGTACACTTTTGTTTGAAATAATGTATGTATATGTATTAACGTATAGATTTGTTTGTATGTATATATATTTTTCTTTTCCCTGTACCACTGCACTGTGTTGTATTTTTTTCTATAATGGTGAGTTAGTGTTTTATTTTTGTGTTTTCACAATTGTCATTTTTTGCCACTTCTTTTTATTTTTTACGTTATGCCAGTAAATAAAAAGTTATGCATATACATACACATGTATATATGTATATTTGCGCGTCACTGATCTTTTTTCATATACATATTTATGTATCTGTTTGTTTTATTTCTGTTTTTTCACAGCACTCGTTTGGTTGTTTTTTGTTATATACATGTTTATGTATGCATGTATGTATATTTCTGTGTTGTAATTTGTATTTGTTTTGATTTTTTTTCACGCACTTTTATGTTTATATTTCATCTTTATTGTCGCACTTCGATTGGTTTCTGCTACCAAAATTTTTGTTTATATTAATTTCTCTGTTGAAATCCGAGGGTGCCTTTCGTTATGGCTCGAAGGACCATAAAGAAAAGAGTACAAAATTTCTGTAGAGCATACGCTCTTAAATAAAAATGAATTTTATTCGTATTTTAAGAATACGACGAAATTATAAATGTTGATGTTATAAATTATAATGATAATCTAAGTGAATGTCGAAAACCAGGCGGCGAGTATAAAATTCCGAAAAAGGCGACAGCCGGTGCGTGTGTTATGCATTGGTATTCTCATCGAATGTGTTGAATCTGCTCAGGGGTCATCCTTTATGTTGAGCCAGTTCATGCACAAGTGTGGCGAGTTATGTTTTGTACGAATGTGATGTCATTGACTATGGTCGTTTCCAGGTTGTTCCCAGATACGGTGTATTGGTGATCATGTGGTGTAAACAGTGTTTTTGTTAGGGTGCGTCATTTTATCCCGGGCAGAGTGGGGGGATGCCTAACTCATTTAAACACTGCCGTTATGGCTTTACGTACACTTCAGTAAGAAGAAGAAGGCTAATTAACTTAAATACGTATGCTAAATTAATAATATAATGATAAATTAATGATTTGAAGCAACTCAATATCGACTGCTAAATGCGTATATACAGGAAAATCGACTTTATACCTGAATAGGATATTGTCGAATTCTTACGAATGCACTGCCGTTATGGCTTTATGTTAACTTCGGTAAGATGAAGAAGGCTTATTAACTTAAATATGTTAAACTAATGATTTAGAGCAACTCAATATCGAATGCTTAATGTGTGTGTACAAGAAAATCGACTTTATACCTGAATATAAGATTGTCGAATTCTTCGAAATGCATTGCAATGCATATCAATATCGACTGCTAAATGTGTATACACAAGAAAACCGATTTCATACCTGAAAATAAGATTGTCTAATTCTTGCAAATGCACTGCCGTAATGGCTTTCTGTCAACTTTGGTAAGATAAAGAAGGTTATTTAACTTAAATATTTGATGTTAATGATTTGAAGCAACCCAGTACCGACTGCTAAATGTGTATATACAATAAAATCGACTTTATCCCTGAATATGAGATTGTCGAGTTCTTCCAAATGCATTGCCGTTATGGCTTTATGTAATCTTCGGTAAGATGAAGAATGCATTGCGGTTATGGCTTTATGTCAACTTGAGCAAGATGAAGAAGGCTAATTAACTCAAATATTTGATGTTAATTATTTGAAGCAACTCAGTTCCGACTGCTAAATGTGTATACACAAGAAAATCGATTTCATACCTGAATATAAGATTGTCTGATTCTTGCAAATGCACTGCTGTTATGGCTTTATGTCAACTTCGGTAAGATGAAGAAGGCTAATTAACTTAAATATGTTAAACTACTTATTTAAAGCAACTCAGTATCGACTAAGTATAAGTTTATGGAATATAATATGGAATTCATCAAAATGCACTACCGTTATGGCTTTATATAAACTTCAGCAAGATGAATAAGGTTCATTAATTTAAATATATAACGATAATGATTTAAGGCAACTCAATACCGACTGCTAAATGTGTATATACAAGAAAATTGACTTTATACCTGAATATGATATTGTCGAATTCTTCCGAATGCACTGCCGTTATGGCTTTATGTCAACTTCGGTAAGATGAAGAAGGTTAATTAACTTAAATATGTTAAATTAATGATTCAAAGCAACTCAATATCGACTGCTGAATGTGTTTATACACGAAAATCGACTTTATACCTGAACACAAGATTGTCGAATTCTTCCAAATGCCCTGCCGTTATGGCTTTATGTCATCTTTAGAAAGATGAAGAAGTTAACTAACTTAATTATGTTAAATTAATGATTGAAAGCAACTCAATATCGACTGCTAAATGTGTATATACAACAAAATCGACTTTATACCTGAATATAAGAATGTCGAATTCTTCCAAATGCACTGCCGTTATGGCTTTATGTCAACTTCAGTAAGATGAAGAAAGTTAGTTAACTTAAATATGTTAAATTAATAATTTAATGCAACTCAATATCGACTGCTAAAGTATAACACTTTTATGCCTGAATATGGGAAAATTGACTGCCAACTTCAGAAAGATGAAGAAGGTTAATTAAATTTATATACAGCAAAATTGACTTTAAGATTGTCGAATTCTTACAAATGCATCGCCGTTATGGCTTTATGTCAACTTCAGTAAGATGAAGAAGGCTAATTAACTTAAATATGTTAATGTTAATGATTTAAAGCAACTCAATATCGACTGCTAAATACGTATATACAAGAAAATCGACTTTATACCTGAATATAAGATTGTCGAATTCTTCCAAATGCACTGCCGTTATGGCTTTATGTCAACTTCAGTAAGATGAAGAAGGTTAATTAACTTAAATATTTGATGTTAATGATTTAAGCAACTCATTATCGACTGCTAAATGTGTATAACAAGAAAATCGACTTTATATCTGAATATAAGATTGTCGAATTCTTCCAAATGCATTAACGTTATGGCTTTATGTCAACTTCAGTAAGATGAGGAAGGTTAATTAACTTAAATATGTTAAATTAATAATTTAAAGCAACTCAGTATCGACTGCTAAATGTGTATATACAAGAAAATCGACTTTATACCTGAATATATGTCGAATTCTTCCAAAATCGTGGCTTTATGTTGAATATGAATTGTGATTTCATTCTTGCTAAATGTGTATATACAAGAAAATGCACTGTTATGGTTTATATAAACTTCAGCAAGATGAATAAGGTTCATTAATTTAAATATATAACGATAATGATTTAAGGCAACTCAATACCGACTGCTTAATACGTATATACACGAAAATCGTCTTTATACCTGAATATGATATTGTTTATGTGCAACTTCGGTAAGATGAAGAAGGTTAATTAACTTAAATATGTTAAATTAATGATTTAAAGCAACTCAATATCGACTGCTAAATGTGTATATACAAGAAAATCGACTTTATACCTGAATATAAGATTGTCGAATTCTTCCAAATGCACTGCCGTTATGGCTTTATGTCAACTTTAGTAAGATTAGGAAGTTTAATTAACTTAAATATGTTAAATTAATGATTTAAGGCAACACAATATCGACTGCTAAATGTGTATATACAACAAAATCGACTTTATACCTGAATATAAGATTGTAGAATTCTTCCAAATGCATTGCCGTTATGGCTTTATGTCAACTTCGGTAAGATGAAGAAGGCTAATTAACTTAAATATGTTAAATTAATGATTTAAAGCAACTCAATATCGACTGCTAAATGTGTATATACAAGAAAATCGACTTTATACCTGAATATAAGATTGTCGATTCTTCCAAATGCACTGCCGTTATGGCTTTATGTCAACTTCGGTAAGATGAAGAAGGCTAATTAACTTAAATGTGTGAAGCTAATGATTTAAGGCAACTCAATATCGACTGCTAAATGTGTATTTACAAGAAAATCGACTTTATACCTAAATATAAGGTTATGGATTTTTTCCAAGTGCACCGCCGTAATGGCTTTATGTCAACTTCAGTAAGATGAAGAAGGTTAATTAACTTAAATATGTTAAATTAATGATTTAAAGCAACTCAATATCGACTGCTAAATGTGTATTACAAGAAAATCGACTTTATACCTGAATATGAGATTGTCGAATTCTTCCAAATGCACTGCCGTTATGGCTTTATGTCAACTTCGGTAAGATGAAGAAGGTTAATTAACTTAAATATGTTAAATTAATGATTTAAAGCAACTCAATATCGACTGCTAAATGTGTATATACAAGAAAATCGACTTTATACCTGAATATAAGATTGTCGAATTCTTCCAAATGCACTGCCGTTATGGCTTTATGTAAACTTCGGTAAGATGAAGAAGGCTAATTAACTAAAATATGTTAAATTAATGATTAAAAGCAACTCAATATCGACTGCTAAATGTGTATATACAACAAAATCGACTTTATACCTGAATATGAGATTGTCGAATTCTTCCAAATGCACTGCCGTTATGGCTTTATGTCAACTTCGGTAAGATGAAGAAGGTTAATTGACTTAAATATGTTAAATTAGTGATTTAAAGCAACTCAATATCGATTGCTAAATGTGTATATACACGAAAATCGACTTTATAACTTAATATAAGATTGTGCAATTCTTCCAAATGCATTGCGGTTATGGCTTTATGTCAACTTCAGAAAGATGAAGAAGTTAATTAACTTAAATATGTTAAATTAATGATTTAAAGCAACTCAATATCGACTGCTAAATGTGTATATACAACAAAATCGACTTTATACCTGAATATGAGATTGTCGAATTCTTCCAAATGCACTGCCGTTATGGCTTTATGTAAACTTCGGTAAGATGAAGAAGGCTAATTAACTAAAATATGTTAAATTAATGATTAAAAGCAACTCAATATCGACTGCTAAATGTATATTTACAAGAAAATCGCTTTTATACCTGAATATAAGATTGTCGAATTCTTTCAAATGCGCTGCCGTTATGGCTTTATGTCCACTTCAGGTTAATTAACTTAAATATTATAAACTAATGATTTAAAGCAACTCAATATCGACAGCTAATGTGTATATACAACAAAATCGACTTTATACCTGAATATGAGATTGTCGAATTCTTCCAAATGCACTGCCGTTATGGCTTTATGTCAACTTCAGAAAGATGAAGAAGGGTTATTAACTTAAATATGTGAAGTTAATGATTTAGGGCAACTCAATACCGACTGCTAATTTTGTATATACAAGAAAACCGATTCTATACCTGAATATAAGATTGTCGAATTCTTCCAAATGCACTGCCGTTATGGCTTTATGTCAACTTCAGCAAGAAGAAGAAAGTTAATTACCTTAAATAATCGATGTTAATGATTTAAAGCAACCCAATATCGACTGCTTAAAGTGCGTATACAAGAAAATCGACTTTATACCTGAATATAAGATTGTCGAAATCTTCCAAATACTCAATGTCGACTACTAATTTT
>NW_026090447.1:0-16498 GCF_024586455.1 Bactrocera neohumeralis
AATATCCATGCAACAGTGTTCACGCGAAGAATCATATCTCGCAAGTTTATGAATATAAGTATTGATTTTTTTTTAGTTCAAAGAGATACTCAACATACACTCTTTATAAGACAGGAGAAAATTTCGAATAATAGGTGCCCATTTCTAAGGTCAAAATTGAGACATTTTAAAAAATCAGAAAATGTATTTTCAAAGCTTTCCAGCAAACTAAAAAATAAAAAATACCTGTAAAATTAATCATAACCAATTTTTGTAAAGGATTTTCTTAACAAACAAAAACTAAGAAAAAAACTGGTGCGTGGAGTCCCTACGCGCGGAAGAAGTGAAACTTCTTAGTGATATTCCAAGAAATGAGTATCATTTTGTATGTAACAAAACTAGTGAGAGGGAAAGGTTAAAAATATGGTGGAGTGACAAACACTTTCTTAAATTCACATACAATATCATACAGAATTCAATTTGCACCTTCTCTATGCTTTAAGCAGAGAACTTAAAATAATATTTTAGAATTGACATTGAATCTTTCTTAGAACAAACACCAGAAAGTTATTCAATTTATGATTTTTAGCTTTTGCCGTCGTTGTGAAAAGACGCTTGTTGGCAAAGGCATGCTCGGGAAGATGTTACGGCGTCTGTTTTTATGAATGAAGCGAGGTCGCTGGTGGAATTTGCGCCTGCGTTTATGAATGAAATCGTTTTTGTTGTAAAATTTACTACATTTGGGCTTCGCCAATTCTGCTGCCATATTGACTTGAGATGCTTCTGATATTTGAGACAATTGTTGTTTTTGTAAAATAATGTTTAAATTTTTTGTTGGTGACATATTCACATGAGTACCCCTATGTACATTATTTGTTCGGCAATGTATACAAATATATGTACATTAGGGTGATTCAAAAAAAATTTTTTTTTTTTTTTTCAATTGGTACTCGCAAAAATAGGTTTTTTCCTCTAAGAAAGCCTCTCCAAATATGAGTTTTTAATTGTAACGGGAAGGTCCTCCGCCTAACGGTTTTCTATTTTTTCTTATTATCAGATAGAAAAATTTATATCTCGCTTCCAACTACTTGAGAAAATATCTTGTTAATTAGGTTTTGTAGGAAATTGAATGCTCTAAAATATGGTCTCTTATGATTTTTTCGTAAACCCAACCGTTTAAAAGATATTAACGGTTGAAATTTGACTATTTTTTGGGAAAATTTTTCATTTCTTATGAATTTTATAACTCAATGAAAAAAAATTATTATGAATGATGAAACTTATAGGCTTTCTTAAGAGGTGTTTAGGAACCTATTTTTCAGAGTACCAAACGAAAAAAAAAAATTTTTTTTTTATGAATATCTCGTAAACGCTTAACTTAATCGAAATATTGTAGTAGACCATTTTTATAGAGCAGTAAATTTCCTACAGAACTATGTGTATCATCATTCATAATAATTTTTTTTCATTGAGTTATAAAATTAATAAGAAAAAAAAAGAATTTTTTCAAAAATAGTCAAATTTCAACCGTTAATATCTTTTAAACGGTTGGGTTTACGAAAAAATCATAAGAGACCATATTTTAGAGCATTCAATTTCCTACAAAACCTAATTAACAAAATATTTTTTCAAGTAGTTGGAAGCGAGATATAAATTTTTCTATCTGATAATAAGAAAAAATAGAAAACCGTTAGGCGGAGGACCTTCCCGTTACAATTAAAAACTCATATTTGGAGAGGCTTTCTTAGAGGTGTCTAGGAACCTATTTTTGCGAGTACCAATTGAAAAAAAAAAAAAAAATTTTTGAATCACCCTAATGTACATATAAATATATATGAATGTATGAACATGCAGATCAATGCGCGCGAGTTAATTTATTTACTCGTTATGAATAAAATAAATATCGGGTGATTTTTTAAGAGCTTGATAACTTTTTTAAAAAAAAAAACGCATAAAATTTGCAAAATCCCATCGGTTCTTTATTTGAAACGTTAGATTGGGTCATGACATTTACTTTTTGAAGATAATTTCATTTAAATGTTGACCGCGGCTGCGTCTTAGGTGGTCCATTCGGAAAGTCCAATTTTGGGCAACTTTTTCGAGCATTTCGGCCGGAATAGCCCGAATTTCTTCGGAAATGTTGTCTTCCAAAGCTGGAATAGTTGCTGGCTTATTTCTGTAGACTTTAGACTTGACGTAGCCCCACAAAAAATAGTCTAAAGGCGTTAAATCGCATGATCTTGGTGGGCAACTTACGGGTCCATTTCTTGAGATGAATTGTTCTCCGAAGAATCGCGAGCTGTGTGGCATGTAGCGCCGTCTGTCCGTCCGTCCGTGCAAGCTGTAACTTGAGTAAAAATTGAGATATCATGATGAAACTTGGTACACGTATTCCTTGGCTCCATAAGAAGGTTAAGTTGGAAGATGGGCCAAATCGACCCACTGCCACGCCCACAAAATGGCGGAAACCGAAAACCTATAAAGTGTCATAACTAAGCCATAAATAAAGATATTAAAGTGAAATTTGGCACAAAGGATCGCATTAAGGAGGGGCATATTTGGACCCAATTGTTTTGGAAAAGTGGGCGTGGCCCCGCCCCCTACTAAGTTTTTTGTACATATCTCGGAAACTCCTATAGCTATGTCAACCAAACTCTACAGAGCCGTTTCCTTCAGGCATTTCCATATACAGTTCAAAAATGGAAGAAATCGGATAATAACCACGCCCACCTCCTATACAATGGTTATATTGAAAATCACTGAAAGTGCGTTAACCGACTAACAAAAAACGTCAGAAACACTAAATTTCACGGAAGAAGTGGCAAAAGGAAGCTGCATCCAGGCTTTTTTTAAAAATTGAAAATGGGCGTGGCGCCGCCCACTTATGGACCAAGAACCATATCTCAGGAACTACTAGACCGATTTCAATGAAATTCGTTATATAATGTTTTCTTAACACTCTGATGACATGTACGAAATATGGGTGAAATCGGTTCACAACCACGCCTTCTTCTAATATAATAGCTATTTTGAATTCCATCTGATGCCTTCTCTGTATAATACGAGTATAAACATTAGGAACCAATGATGATAGCGGAATAAAACTTTACAAAAATACGGTATTTGAAAAATATTTAAATGACGAATAATGAAATCTCGATTATCACTTTACCATGCGAGAGTATAAAATGTTCGGTGACACCCGAACTTAGCCCTTCCTTACTTGTTTTTATTGAAATTGAAATGAATTTTTGATGACTCATGCCCAACTCTTGACCGATGCTACGGCTGCTACTATGCCGGTCTCTTTCGACCAATTCAGCGATTTTATCGCAATTTTCGACGACAGGCCTTCCGGAGCGTGGCGCATCTTCGACCACCTCTACACCAGAACGAAAACGTTGAAATCATCGTTGTGCGGTGGAAATGGAAACTGTATCGGGTCCATAAACTGCACAAATTTTATTGGCGGCTTGAGATGCATTTTTGCCTTTATCGTAGTAGTACTGTAAAATATGTCGTATTTTCTCTTTATTTTGCTCCATGTTTGCGACGCTATAACTCACGAACGACTTAAAAGACACGACAATCATTCAAACACGTGTTAGCGCATGAAATGAGCTTTCCAGAAAGGTATAGCACGACCCGATGCGACGAATAAAACTAGAACTACGTGCTTTCAGCGCCAACTAGCGAAAATACCGCAAGACTTTTTTGACAACCTTATATTATTTCTTTGGCACATTTGTCTGTATGTTTGCGAAAGCAAATGCGAGCCACAGGCATACATATGTATGTACATACTTTCATAATAACAAGTGTCGCACGAGTTAAAGAAAAATAAGTCTACGAACTGCGAGTCAGAATAATATGTCTTTATTCATTAACATCCGAAACTTCAATTTATTTCTAACTGCTTAGCCTATTTATAGTAGTGAGTAAACAAATATTTTATATCCGCTATCCTTACAATTTGTTGTTTGCTTAATCGCACCATTTAACGGTCGCTCTTTGGTTTGATCATTACTGCTATGACAACAACAGCATTAGCTACAGACATTTGTCAGGTGATTTGGCGGTTGTCCTGATCGCCGATGAATGTTATTTTATCACAGCATTGTTGCTGCACATGTTGTTGACAAACGAATGTCTTCATTGTTTGTTGTTGCATTATTTTGTATTACATTTTAACATCTCATTTGTTTACAAGTTATTGGTTTTCGTCTAGCTGTGCATGCACATATATGTATGTATGTTTATATTTAAGTAATTATGTGTAAGTATGCATATGATAAGTATGTTTGTAAATTATTATTTATATATATATATATGTATATATGTATGTAAATGTATGTACATATAACTCCCCAGGGCTGCTTAAAGAACTACCCCATATTCTTTTTATTTATTTATATATATTTTTTAAGCAAAGTTTACTAACTATTTTGATTACGTATTAATTCATGTATTTTTATTTTCGATTAAGCTTAAAATAAACAATTTGAAAATTATATCCATATGTAAATAGCTTAACTTATCTAATATTTAAATGATATTGGTGTAAGTGAATGGAAGGTAAAAGATATGTAAGTTTTTCATATTAAAAATGTTTTTTTTTTTCAATTATGTACATACATATATGTATGTATGTGTACGAAAATTTTTGTTTATTTATTTTTTAACTCGCAATCTTAATCCATGTCTCCTGCTAGTGATATTATGCTTGAATTGCCATCAACAATAGAGTCATTAGTATCTCGACTTTCATTTTTTGCATGTTTTGAAGCCCTTTTTGTATTAGATAAATGGACGTTGCTTAGTGGGTTTATTCTAAAGTAAGGTTGGTCTTTGTGCCGCACTCTTTTATAATTTTTAATTGGACCTATTTCTCTACCTTCTTTATAGTCTTCTCTGGCTTTATTTCTTTTATTTATTACTCTTTGTTTTACTTTATTTATATTATCATGCAAGATTTTTGGATCAATATTATTTTGAGCCATTCTTGAGGAATATTTTATAGTGGAATGGAATCGGTCATTGTAATTACCCATGGCTAGCTGCATCCGCATTTCGGTTGAGAGACTTGGGTCATCAATTCCCGTTAGCTTTTCTAACAGGGTTGAGTGCAGCCTCTCAATGTCCGCGTTACCGGTATGGCTGTTAGGTTTCGTTAAATGGACCTCAATACCTTCCTTTTTAAAATACTCAATAAGTTGTTCAGCCCTAAACTCATTGTCCATTATAACTTTACTGGGTTTACCAAATTTCGCGAATTGTTCTACTATAATCGCTTTCTTTGAGCGCCAATTTCGATCATTAATGGTGTAAGCTGAAGCGAATTTTGTAAGCTTATCAATAAACGTAACAAACGATAACTTTTTAAAATGGAATATATCTATATGGATAATTTGAGTTTTTTCGTTGCCGCTTCAGTAAAATGAAATAGAGGTCTAATCGGTTTTCTTGAATATTTAATTTGTTGACATTTTTCGCAATTATTAATAATAAGTTGTATTTGTTCTTTTAATTTTGGAAAATAAATTTTGTTTTTTAACGTATGATATGTTTCATTGATACCACCGTGCATAGACTCATTGTTATGGTATAAGGCTATTTGTTTGTGAAGTATTTCTTCATTTTCTATTTCAGTTACTCTTTGGGTACATTTAACAAAATTGATTTTATTATCATGTGAAAACATAGAAATTAATATTTGTTGTATTTTATGATAATCTTTATCTGATACTTCAGAAAAAAATCCTATTCTACCCATTTTAATATTATTCTTCAAAATATTTCTAATGATTGTTTCATTTTCAAGTGGATTTATTTGAATTATTTTTCTTTTATGCACTACTTTTACTTCAAATGAAGGACTAAATGTTAATATTATTTGAATTTTGTATTTATTTACTATTTCCTCTTTTATAATAATATGCTCTAAGAGCTCTTCCGCTGCTGAATGATTAGTTTCTGACATTTCGAAATTCGATTCATTCGAATTATTTTCGTTTATTTTTGGAGATAACGACTTAGAAAGTCTGCCACCTTATTTTCCTTGCCATTTAAATACTCAATTTCGTAATTAAATTTTTGTAGCTTTAAAAGCCATCGTTGATGACGAGGGGAACATTCTTTGCCTTTATATTTATTATTAAGATATTTTATAGGACAATGGTCTGTAACAATTTTTTTCCATATATATATAGCCTGAGGTAAGTAACAGCATAAATAATTGCAAGGAATTCCTTATCCGTTGTACTATAATTTTGTTCATGATTATTAAGGGTCCTGGATATATAACATACCGGATGTCCTTGTTGGGATCAAACTGCCCCAATCGCATAATCACTAGCATCAGTTGTTATAACAAATTCCTTGTCATATTCAGGATATTTTAGAATAGGATGAGAAGATATTAATGCTTTAAGATTCTCAAAACTTGCTATATATTGTGGATCATTTATATTAATTTTATAATCCTTTTTCAAATACTTTATCATTGGATACGCAATGTTTGAATAATCCTTAATAAATTTACGGTAATAACCCGTTATACCTAGAAATGCTTTTAATTGCTTTTCAGTTTTTGGAATCTGTAAGTTTTGTATTATTTCGATTTTGTTTTATTCCATTTGCCGTTAAAATATGACCTAAAAAAGGAGTTTCTTTTTGAAAAAAACTACACTTTTCGGGTTGGATTTTTAAATTATGCTCTTGTAATTTGGAAAAAATGTTTTGAAAGGATATTTCATGCTCTTCTAGAGAGGTGGAAAATATAAGGATGTCATCCAGGTATACCACACAGATTTAATTAATATATTCTCTCAGAACTTCATTAATTAATCTCTGAAACGTCGCACGGGCGTTTTTGAGTCCAAATGGCATTCTAACATACTCATACAATCCAGATGGTGCTACAAATGCTGTTTTCTCAATATCCTTTTCTGCCATTAATATTTGGTGGTAACCCTTTGCTAAATCCAAGGGGCTGAAGTATTGCGCTTTAACTAATTTATCTAAAATACTGTCGATGTTAGCCAAAAGATACTTATCATCAATAGTAAGTTGGTTTAGCCTCCTATAATCCACTACAATTCTATACTTTTGAATACCAGACTTATCTTTCTTTTTTGGTACAACTATAATAGGAGAGCTGTACTTGCTTCTGCTCTTCCTTATGACCCCTTGTTTTTCCATATTATTAATTTGTTTTCGAACTTCCTCTTCGTGTTTTGGTGGTAATCTATAAACTCTTGAGTTAATTTGTTGATTACTAATAGTCCTTATTTCATGAAAAATTGAATTTGTATTAGTTAAACTATCACCTTCTTTATATATTAATTTACTAAATTTTTTCAAAAGTTTATTTAATACTTGTTTTTCTTGGTTATTCAAGTGACTTAAATCTTTAGTTTGGTCTTCACTAATTTCCATAACTTCTCCATAATTTTGCATTATTTTTGATAAAAAAGGAAGACGTATATTATTTAATTTCGAAATTTAATATCTATACTTTTACATTCTTTACTATCCAATCCATACATAGTATTAAATCAAATGGTTTATTAAATTGCAACATTATCCATTTCATTCTAGCATTTTGTGGAGTACTAAACTCATTTGGACATAGTGTAATTACCTTTTTACTAGGATTACTGACCACGCCATTAATTGTATTTAATATAGTTTTTTCTTTTTCAATAATTGTAGGTAAATCAAATTTATTGAAACTGCTTTCCTTAAGTATACTTAAAGTTGATCCTGTGTCTACTAGTGCTATCCATTGTTTATTAAATAAAGTAATTTTTATATATATTTTTGTAAAATCCGAGGCTAATTTCAAAAAAAATTTCTTCTGTATCGTTTCTTTCTTCTTCAGTATGACTTACTGTATCTACTTCCATTGGAATAACTGATTGCCTGGTTTGCTGTATATTATTATAGCTATTATTATTACGTCTATTGGAACTACCAGGATTTGGCCTTTGACTATTTAATTGATTAGAAAATGAAACTTGATTGGTAAAATTTCCGCTATTACCCCTACGAAGGTTATTATTAGTAACTACATTTTGGCTAGAAGGTCTACTGTTACTATTTTGATCCCTAAAACGACTGGTATTATTTTGTTGATAGCTTGGTTCGCTGTTAAATTGATTTTTAAATTTATTGCTTGAATAGTTTTTTGAATTATTTTTTATTAAAAAAAAGTATTTAAATTTCCTTCATCCATCCTATGAATTCATGAATGGTAGCTTCAGCACTGGCTAAACTAATTATATCTCTAATGGCGTATGCAAATGTTCCAGAAGTTAACTGTTTAATCCTTTGTATTAACATTCCGGAAAAAATCTCCCTCATCGTTACACCATTATCATCAAATGCACAAAATTCAGTTATATCATTTATAATGGCTTTCACTTTTTTGCTTAAATCTAAAATAGAACTTACTCTAAGTAACGTTATATCCCTAGTTAACTACGTCTGGTCTTTTGATGATTTGAAGTGCTGCTTCAACTTCTTCTTGCAAGTATCTCAGTCTGCTGGTCTGTCCAGTTGCAAATAATTTTTGGCATCTCCTTGTATTTTCAAGTCGAACTCAATTTGAAAAGTTAATTCTTTCTGTGACTCATAATCCAACATAACTCGATCAACTGAGTTAATAAACGCAGGTAGCATTTTCGATTCACCATTGAAAGGGGGTAAATATTTTAAATCCCTTTCAATTTTATTTCTTAAGGATGTTGATTGCTGCGCCGCTGATTGGGCCAAAAGCCTTGTGATCGCACTAAGGCATTGAGCCATGGTAGCGTTATCTGGCAAATTTTCATCAGCCTTTGTTAAAATATTTATTTTTGTACTACGTTGAAAAAAATTCAAATAGTTTTTGTAGATTTTAAAGTTTTTTTATTTTTTTATTTTTTTGTTCTTTTTTTTATTACTTTTTTATTTGATTCAAAAACCAAGAAGTCACGACATTCAGAGGTCACAATACTTTCAAGAGCAATATAAGTACTTGCTCAAAAACTTTTTGCCTTCACTTTGTTTAAGGTTCACCGTGGTAAAAAGTAGTTCGGTTGATTCACTAGTTTTATAAACTTTATAATGTGAATTTAATTTCTTCAAAGTTTTTGCACTCGCACAGTTTCTTATATTTATACTCTCGCAACAATGTTGCTAACGAGAGTATTATAGTTTTGTTCACATAACGGTTGTTTGTAAGTCCTAAAACTAAAAGAGTCAGATATAGGGTTATATATACCAAAGTGATCAGGGCGACGAGTATAGTCGAAATCCGGATGTCTGTCTGTCCGTCCGTCCGTCCGTCTGTCCGTCCGTCCGTCCGTGCAAGCTGTAACTTGAGTAAAAATTGAGATATCATGATGAAACTTGGTACACGTATGCCTTGGCTCCATAAGAAGGTTAAGTTCGAAGATGGGCAAAATCGGCCCACTGCCACACCCACAAAATGGCGGAAACCGAAAAGCTATAAAGTGTCATAACTAAGCCATAAATAAAGATATTAAAGTGAAATTTGGCACAAGGGATCGCATTAGGGAGGGGCATATTTGGACGTAATTTTTTTGGAAAAGTGGGCGTGGCCCCGCCCCCTACTAAGTTTTTATTACATATCTCGGAAACTACTATAGCTATGTCAACCAAACTCTTCAGAGTCGTTTTCTTCAGACATTTCCATATACAGTTCAAAAATGGAAGAAATCGGATAATAACCACGCACACCTCCCATACAAAGGTTATGTTGAAAATCACTAAAAGTGCGTTAACCGACTAACAAAAAACGTTAGAAACACTAAATTTTACGGAAGAAATTGCAGAAGGAAGCTGCACCCAGGCTTTTTTTAAAAATTGAAAATGGTTGTGGCCTCGCCCACTTATGGACCAAAAACCATATCTCAGAAATACTATACCGATTTCAATAAAATTCGGTATATAATATTTTCTTAACACCCTGATGACATGTACGAAATATGGGTGAAATCGGTTCACAACCACGCCTTCTTCCAATATAACGCTATTTTGAATTCCATCTGATGCCTTTTCTGTATAATACGAGTATATACATTAGGAACCAATGATGATAGCGGAATAAAACTTTACAAAAATACGGTATTTGAAAAATATGTAAATGACGTATTATGAAATCTCGATTATCACTTTATCATGCGAGAGTATAAAATGTTCGGTGACACCCGAACTTAGCCCTTCCTTACTCGTTTTCTTTTAATTTAATAAATGTTCACTGTCTGTGTTGTTTCTGCGGTATACATTTTAAACACCTTCGTTTACAACACTTTTGGCTATAGCAGTAACCGACTGCGCCAGTTAAAGAAAAATAAGTCTACGAACTGCGAGTCAGAATAATATGTCTTTATTCATTAACATCCGAAACTTCAATTAATATTATTTCTAACTGCTTAGCCTATTTATAGTAGTGAGTAAACAAACATTTTATATCCGCTATCCTTACAATTTGTTGTTTGCTTAATCGCACCATTTAACGGTCGCTCTTTGGTTTGATCATTACTGCTATGACAACAACAGCATTAGCTACAGACATTTGTCAGGTGATTTGGCGGTTGTCCTGATCGCCGATGAATGTTATTTTATCACAGCATTGTTGCTGCACATGTTGTTGACAAACGAATGTCTTCATTGTTTGTTGTTGCATTATTTTGTATTACATTTTAACATCTCATTTGTTTCCAAGTTATTGGTTTTCGTCTAGCTGTGCATGTACATATATATGTATGTTTATATTTAAGTAATTATGTGTAAGTATATGATAAGTATGTTTGTAAATTATTATTTATATATATATATGTATATATGTACATTAGGGTGGCTCTTATTTTTCAAGTACAATTTTTTTCTTGTGCTACCCCTCAATTTAGTTCCTTTTTATAAAAAAATCAGATGAGCGAAATTTGAAGTTAATCCGATAAGTTTAAAGTGTGCCCCTTGGCCCTCAAAAATGGTTTTCGTCATGTGTTAACTGTCAAATGCATAGCGTAATTTCAGGATGTTTTCACCAAAATCAGAACGAAAACGCAGTTTATTGTGAATTACTAAGGAGTATTGTGAATTGAGTGGATGAAAATAACTATTTACAGTAAATATTGACGGTTATTGTGCGTTTTTTTAAATTTTGGGTGTGCTTCGTGTATTGTGAATTGAGTGGATGAAAATATCAGTCTCCTATAACATTCGAAGTGAACACATACGGTAGCACAATGTCAACTCCTAGATTACGAGAGAAAATTTATCTTCATGGGCATTACTCGAATGAGTGTGTAAGTTAACCGAACGGGGAAGTGCCTCACTAGCTGTGCGGGAAGCGATGATATATTGGGAAAAAGCACGAATTCCGACGCAAGAGTTAAGGAATTGTATACCAAAGTTGGAAGGTCTGTATCAACAATGGAGGCAACTTCAAAAACATGCTGGAAGATTGTCGGAGGTTCATAAGAAAAAAGAAACAGATTTCCTTGAAAAACTTGAGGACCTTTTTGATATAGCACACGCCAATGCTTTGAGTATCATTACCATTGAAGAAGATAAACAGTTCTTAATCAATCAGCGGTAGAGAGGACGGCCAGGGTTTATGTATGGAATTGATTACCAGCTAATTGCGAAAGAAGCACGAGTTTCTGAACGAAAACTGCAAGAGATGAAGAGGAAAAAGCGAAGCGATTATGAAATGCAACAACTAAGTAAGTATCGATTGTGTATATAAATATTTATGGATTTATACATATGTTTTCATTTGATTAAATTTTTTAATTTTTTCAGCTCAACCTGTTATGCTCATGACGTCTAGTTCAAGCAGTAGTGAAGATTTCGATTTCTGTGATTTGGAGGAAGTTCCGCGAGTCTCAAAAGATTTATCACCACAAGCAAAAAGGAAAAGGGGGCGTCGAACAATAATCACTCCTAAGCTTGCTGCTGCAGTGCAAGATCAGTGACAGGAATGCTGTTCATATTCTGGTAGCTGCCATCGAAGCGCTTGGTTATAATGTTGAAAATTTCGCTATCAACAGGTGCTCTATTCACAATTTTCGAGAGAATCTTCGCGAACAAAAAGCTGCTGAAATCAAAAATATTTTCAAGGATAGGAAATTGCACGCTGCTACCTTGCATTGGGATGGTAAACTACTTCCAGCATTAACGGGTAAAGAGACAGTAGACTGGCTTTCTGTAATTATTTCAAATTGTGGTACTGATCAACTTCTTGGTGTACCTGCATTGCAATCGGGGAATGGAAAAGAACAAGCAACAGCTGTTTGTGAAACTCTTGCGGAATGGGGCCTTCAGGATTACGTAAAAGCATTAGTTTTTGACACAACAGCGTCAAATACAGGCGCTTTTAAAGGTGCATGTGTTTTGATTGAAAACTTTCTGGAAAAAGATCTCTTGTATTTACCCTGTCGGCATCACATGTACGAGATAATTTTAAAAGCAATTTATGATGAAAAGATGGGGAAAACTACAGGCCCAACTGTACCAATATTAAAAAAGTTCCAAACTGCTTGGTCTGGAATTAACGTTAATAATTTTAAAACCGGAATCGAGCTTGAAAAGGCCAAGGAAAATTTGGATCCGGTCGATGTATCTCGAATTCTTGATTTTGTACAAAACGCTTTGCAAGAACAACATCCCGGAGAGGATTATAGAGATTTTTTAGAATTGACTGCTATTTTTCTTGGCACAACACCGCCTCGTGGAGTGATCTTCGGAGTACCAGGGGCTATCCATCAAGCAAGGTGGATGGCAAAGGCTATTTATTGCTTGAAAATATTCATGTTTCGCGATGAATTTAAATTATCACCGCATGAAGAAAATGCTACTTGTGATATTTGCATTTTCCTAATCCGTGTATATGTCGAAGCGTGGTTTTGTGCTCCTTCTGCAGCCAAAGCCCCATATTTAGATTTCAGTGTTCTTTCAACACTTTATAAATATCAGAATATTGATAGTGACATCTCCCGTGTGGCTTTACAAAAAAATTAAAAATCATTTGTGGTATCTATCTCCTGAACCCATCGCCTTCGCGTTCTTTGACTCTAATTTGTCTTCTGAATCAAAAAGAAAAATGGTCAGTGCACTATATCGTGAGCAGATATATCAGAAAAAAATACCAAAAATATTAATGTGCAAATAAATCAAATCCCAGAAATAATGAACAATAGAATCGAACAATTTGTTTCTAATAAAACAAGGAAATTTTTCACTAGATTCGATTTAAGTGACGAGTTCCTTAACATAGATCCTTCGCAGTGGCACAAAAATGAAGATTTCATTAATGCTCTAAATCTAGTTAAGAAACTGAAAGTTGTAAATGATCCGGCGGAAAGAGGCGTGAAACTAATGGAGGATTACAATAATTTATTTACCAAAAACGAGGAACAGAAGCAGTATGTGCTTCAGGTTGTAAATGAGTACCGTCAAAAGTTTCCAGATAGCAGAAAACAAACTTTATCGATGAATAAGGATTTTTAATTCATCATGACATTTTCTTTTGTAAATTATTAACCTTTCTTTATTTCAAATTTGTATGTTATTATTTTGTAAATATTTTCTTACCATTATTTTTTCTAATAAACTGAAATGAATTGAAGAAAAAGTTTTATAGAATTATATGTATAAGCTAAATATAATATGGATAATAATTAATAAATTATAAAAAATAATTAATTATTTAATATTTATTACTTAATAATCTTTATGAATACAAATTATATATGATTTAATATAATTTAACAGTAAGAATTCTTGCTAGTTACTTACTCAATAAACATTTTTTGGAACAAAAAAACAAATAATTTGATTTTCATGTGATTTTCGGTTCATTTTGGATTTTTAAGGGCCTAGGGGCACACCTTACCCTTATCCGATTGACACCAAATTCCATAGAGCTCTTTTTTTCATAGAATGGAACTAAACTGAAGGGTAGCCCACGAAAAATTATTAAAAATTGTAAAAAGTGCTATATAAGAGCCACTCTAATGTACATGTATGTACATATAACTCACGTATCTTTCGTATGGCCGAAACTCATGCTTTGTCAAAGAGTCAATGTGTCGAAGAACTGACACGACGACAAAGCGTCAGAACATTGTCTGAGCTGTGCCGAGAGAAACTAACAAACGATCGCCGATTGTCACCGCTTCCCTTGCTGCTCGAGCAGCTTCGCCGACAAGCTAGCGTAAATGTGTAAGCGTTAAACGTTTAACGCAACCTTTTCCGAACTCGCATAAGAAGTTTCACTTCAAAAAAATGTTTTTAACCCGCTAAGATCCTGGAGCTGAATATACTCTGTGTAATATATGCTGAAAAAAAGTGAAATAGAAATTTCAATTTTGTTTAAACACATAGTTTTTTTAATCGCTTGAATGCTAATTCATATTAAAACTAACCAAAGATTTTTTTTAATAAGTTTATTGAATATTTTTTATTTTCCCTTCATGTTGTGGTAACCCATTATGGAGGTCAAAACAGCATTGTTTTGAGGGAAGTATTACATCACATTTTCTGCAACCAAACTGAGTTTGTTCTTCACATTGGTGGCAGCGAGCACATCTGCCCAATTTTGTTATGAAATGAAGCCGTCTGAACGTTTACTGATATTGTTATGCACTCCACCAGATCGTCGTGGAATGGCTTGAGTTTTTAAAGCCTCTGCAATTTCCACAAGGAAGTCAAATTGACTCATAACCTTGGAATTATCATATTTTGCAGACAAAGCTTTTAGTTTTCATGCATTTACCATTGCTGCATCGGATACATTTATAAGCAAGGGCCAGTACTATTTCAATCCACATATCTTAATGCGGTGTCGAATAAGTCAACGCCTTCCATCTGTTGTCTATATTCTTAGTTGTAGGGGGGAAAAATCCCAGTACAAGGACAGGAGCTAAGCTTGGTCTTGAACCAAGGCCTGGAACTAACACTGGAATGACCTAATTTTAAGGTCGATGCCCAGAAAAGATGCAAAAGCCAAGAAATGAGGAGCTCAGAAAGGACTAATTAGACTTCCTAAAGCGGAGTCAACCTGCGAAACATCCCCTGCATAGGGTGGTGCGCTGGGTTTGGGACCCGCCACGTAAAAAAAACACGAAAAACCAACAACAGCCTCGGATGAGAGACCCCCTTTTAATGACGACCATGGCAAACGAAATAAGGACTACGAATTGAGCGCATGCACCTGGAATGTCCGGTCCCTTAGTGGGAAGGTGCCGCTGCAGCTGTTTGATGTCCTCGTAAAAATAAAGGCTGACATCACCGCTGTCCAAGAAATGCGATAGACGGGACAAGGACAGAGGCGAGTAGGTCCTTGTGGCATTTACTACAGTGGCCATATAAATGAGCGCAAGTTTGGTGTAGGATTCGTGGTGGAGAGAGACTCCGTCGCCGAGTACTATCATTCACTGTGGTGAATGAACGTCTAGCCACAATCCGCATCAAAGCGAGGTATTTCAACAAATCGCTGATTTGCGCCCACGCCCCGATGGAAGAGAAGGACGATGTGACCAAAGATGCCTTCTATGAGCGCTTGGAAGAGAAGGGATGTGCGCTTATGAAGTTGCCCCGCCACGATGTCAAAATCGTGCTTGGCGACTTTAACGCCAGGGTGGACAAAGAAGGTATATTTGGCACTACGGTCGGTAAATTCAGCCTCTCCACGACGAAACATCCCTAATGGGTTGAGGGCTGATTGACTTCGTCGGGGCCCGAAATATGGTTATCTGTAGTACTAGATTCCAGCATAAGAAGATTCATCAAGCTACCTGGCTGTCTCCGCATCGAAAAACTACCAACCAGATCGATCATGTTGTGATAGAGGGAATACATAGTCTCCAGTATTTTAGATGTGCGTGCGCTCCGAGGTCCTAACATCGACTCGGACCACTATCTTGTTGCAGCTAAGATTCGCACCCGCCTCTGTGCAGCAAAAAAAACGCGCCACCAAACACAAGGAAGGGTTCGACGTCGAGAAGTTGCAATCCTCCTGCTCTCTGAGAGCACTCGTCAACAACTCGGTATAAGGGAACTGTTGGGTGGCATTTCAAACTCCTTACGTACTGCTGCAACCGATACCATTGGTTTTCGGAAAGTGCAAAAGAACAGCTGGTCCGACGAGGAGACAGACTGCCTACCACGAGTTATGTTGCTCAAACTTTCTTCCGTTCAAATAAAACACTTTAAACACCTTATTTATTCGAAGGTTACACCAATAATGATTTTTATTTTTAAACCAATTCCACACGAAGTCAAGCAAGTAAAATAAATTTGATGAGTCAGTAAAATTTAAAACAATAATTGCACAAAAGTTGCACAAAAGTTGATAACAGGAAGTAAGTATTAATTACAACTTTTGCAATGTTTTAAATAATAAAACAAATTTAATGTCATGTTCTAACTATTCCATTGGTGCCTTATGAAGTCAAGCAAGTAAAATAAATTTGATGAGTCAGTAAAAATTAAAACAACAACAATT
>NW_026090448.1:0-21017 GCF_024586455.1 Bactrocera neohumeralis
TTACCGCAATCAAAGAAAAAAGAAAAAAACAACAAACAACAGCGTATTTGCGAATTAAATTTTATACCATACATACATATGTACATATATTTCACGTATATTTCTAAAAACATATAAAGAGCATAACTGGCTCATTTACTACTGAAATCATATGCAAATATATTTATTTCAAAATATATACATTTAGTACATACATATATTCTAAAGTCAGAATATCATTCTATTTCTTTTTCGCGGCCTCTTCTCACTGCGTACACATATACATACTTATGTATAAGCGGCGCAGTTATACAAATTATATACTTAATAACAAGTGAATTTACGAAAATTACCTACGGTCGTTTAATTCTCTTTCGTGGTTCATACGTACCGCGAACATATTTACATATGTATATACGCATATATATACATATATATATACGGGCGCATATAAGTATATTCAATATATAATATACTGGAAGAAATACCCAATCGACATTGGGTACAAATTATAACAATAAATACACATAACAAAAAGGATTTTTGTAACATACAAAATTTGTACAAAAGTGTATTGTCACGTATGTAGATACGCTGATTGCTTCAAAGTCCACATTGGCATATGCTCCGCGATACCCCTTGAATTTTGGCTAACAAAACCAAGCAGGATTGCGTATAAAATATAGTCAAAGCATATTTCCCGCAATACCCTTTGATTTTTGATCAACAAAAACAAGCAGGATTGTGTAAAAAACCAAAGCGTAATACATATGTACATACATGCATATGTACAAAGTGCATTGATCTCTAAAACGAGCGCTCATTAGCACATAATAAATAAAAGATCCACCTATAGGTATACCCTATAGGACATTTGGACATAAAATATATATAAAACAATATATATAGAAATATAATAAATGTAAAATAATTTCCGGTCATTTAAAAAATAATAATAATAATAATTAAATCAAATTTAAGTGATTAATTACTTATTTCATTTTGAAACTCTTATTAACTTAAAAGAGTTCGCGATCACTATCAAATACGTTTTAATCTTTATACCAATTTCATTTGATAACTCTTATTTACTTAAAAGAGTTCTCGCCAAATCATATACAAACATATACACGAAAATATTTTGAAATCTCGGTTGCTAAAAGCTCCAAAAATGATTTCAGACGAAAAAAGTCCGTGTACACCGGCAGAAGCTACACGCTCAAAGCAAGGTGCTACAAAACAACAAAAGAGGGATAAAGATATTTCTTATACAAAATTCATTGCTGAGAGTGACAGTTTGATACGATACTGCACTCGATTTTCATCTTCACCGAATAAAGATAATTCTGAATCGGTACTAGAAATCAAAAAGACAATTAGACAATTTTGGACGCGTCTCCAAGCGGCATATGACGCAATTGTAGAATCTGATGACTCAGATCTACCAGAGAATTTTAAATCCTCGGTTTACACCAAGTATTAACACTGCCTAGACCAGTTCGAAGACACAAAAGCAATGATTTCTGATCAACTAAAGCTATTAAGAGCAATTGCACCTACTCCACAGCCGAGGGTAGAGCTACCACAAAGACAAGCCCAAGAAACAAGTTCAGGCATTCACCTTAAAGTGGCAGTATGCGACACAGATATATTTCATGGTGGTTATGAACAGTGGCCGTCCTTCCGGGACATGTTTACATTATCTCAAGCGCAGAAATTGTATCACCTCAGATACAAAACCAAAGGTCAAGCAGGCGTAATATTTAAACAGTTTGCTCTCAATGACGAAAATTTCAATTTTTCTTGGGAAACACTTAAAGCACGTTACGAAAACGAGAGAATATTGAACGACAAACAGGTGTCGATATTAATAAATTTGCCTAAAATTCAGAAAAAAACCAGTGAAGAATTCATAACGCTTCAATCCACTGTTTCAAATTGTTTGTCCGTTTTATCGACACAGAATATTCTCACAGATAATTGGGACCCCATTCTGGTAAATATATGCACAGCTGCATTACCAGAAAAATCGTTACTTTTGTGGGAGCAATCGCTCTCATCGCGAAGAAAGTGCCCAACGTGGCAGCAAATGAAAGAATTTCTTACTACCCAATATGAAATTGTAGAAAGGGTAGATAAAAAAAGTAGATAAACAAAATAAGGCAGAACTAAAAACTTTCAAAACGACGTCAATAGAAGCTTCAATAGACCCCAAGCAAGTAGTCACAATAATTTAAATAGAAGCTTTTTTAAGAATCAATCGTTCACTTCCGAACAATATAAACAAACGTCATGCGAACTTTGTAGAGGAGGTCACAAGCTTAAATCTTGCGAAAAATTCAGAAAAATTAATATTAGCGTTCTAAACAATTTCGTAAGAACGAAAAAATTATGTACCAACTGTTTGTCACATGCGCATACGCTTACAGATTGCGAAAGCAAATTTAATTGCGTTTACTGCCATAAAAGACATCATTCAATGTTACATATAACAAATTTTTCCAGCTCACCCCCAAACAGCGCAAACGTAAAACGAGCAACATGATTAGTTGCAACAACAAAATCTGAAAACTGCCAAGAAGCACCATGCTGCTCAAAGGCTGTAAAAACCCAAACGCTACACAGCGAAAATCACAGTAGGGTACTATTACCCACAGCAGTTGTCTCCATCGAACACCGAGGAGAACTGTTCGAACTCAGAGCCTTAATAGACCAAGGATCACAACGATCATTTATAGCGTCTAGGGCACAAAACAGGCCACAGTTACCAACAAAACTGGCCAACTTTGAAATCACGGGAATGGGCGGAAGAGTTGTTCAAAACTAAAATAAAATCTGCCCCATTACCCTCTTTTCCCCCACAGCGGGTAAGCGCATACAAGTAGAAGCTATTGTCTTACCGCAATTAACCAATATGTTACCAAGCTATCATAAAAATAGCAAGCATTGGCAAAAGGTTTCACACCTAAAGCTAGCAGACCCAAACTGCAACACCCCCGCTCAAATAGATCTTCTATTAGGCAGCGATCTCATACCACAGAAAATACTCGAAGGTATTGAGAAAATCACAAATACACTTCTGGCGCAAAATACCATTTTCGGATGGGTCCTAAGTGGACTAGTTGCAGAACCAGTTGCCACGATGACAACTCAAGTTGAGGAAGTCTCAAACGAGTACCTCAATTCACAATTGAAAAAATTTTGGGAATTAGAAGAACTCCCCCCCATATCAGTCACAACCCCTGAAGATCAGTATTGTGAGGATTTTTACAAAGCCACAACTGCTAGATCAGAAAACGGTCGGTACGTCGTACGACTACCACTTAAGCAACAGTTTCCTAACACACTCGCCTTAGGTCACTCTCGCACCTCTGCAATACAGCAGTTTCTAAGTATGGAAAGAAACATTCTTAAAAAAGGTGAACTCAAATCAGAGTATGATGGTGTGTTAGAAGAATACCTCCATTTAGATCATATGGAGGAAGTAACCCTTGGGGAGAAAATCGTCAACGGCAAATACTACTCCTTTTATCTGCCACATCACGCAGCAGTGAAGCCAGACAAAAAACAACAAAAGTAAGAGTTGTTTTTAATGCCTCGAAAACCACTAGTTCAGGGAATTCCCTAAATGATATCGTATTTACGTGACCCACACTAAAACCAGATTTAATGCTTCTGATATTAAACTGGCGTGTATTCAAATACGTATTCAATGGGGACGTTGAAAAAATTTATCGGCAAATAGTCGTACATAAAGACGACCAAGATTTTCAACGTATTATGTTCCGAAGATCCCGCACCAGTCCTTTACGCGACTTCAAACTAAAAACGGTTATATTTGGCGTTAACTGTGCACCATATCTAGCCATTCGAACACTCCACGAATTGGCAGACAACACAAAGTCAGAATTTCCTCTGGCAACTGAAGTGTTGAAAACTCAAACGTATGTAGACGATATTCTGTCTGGAAGTCACACCCTTCCACAAGCATACGAGGCCTTATCACAGGTAATAAAAGCCCTCAAATCCGCAGGGTTTCCGTTAAAAAAGATTACGGCAAATCACCCAAATATCACAAAAATTATTCCAAACGAAAATTAGTTGGACACTAATTTCCTTATATTCGAAATTGAAAGTACAACAAAAACACTAGGCATCCAATGGAATGCGATATCGGACCAGTTCTCATACACGACGGAGGCCATATCCGCATTATCAGCCATAACGAAAATTTTATCCTCGGTTGCAAAACTTTTCGACCCCGCAGGATGGCTTTCGCCAGTAATGATCCAAGCCAAAATTTTAATACAAGAATTATGGCTAGATGGAACCGATTGGGACGAACAAGTGAAACCTCTTCGCTTAGAAAAATGGTCCCAGTTCGCAATGACATTTCTCAGATTCAAATTCCCCGATGGGTAAACTACTCCCTCTCGAATTACATGGCTTATGTGACGCCTCTGAAAAGGAATACTGCGCTACTATTTATGAGCGCACGCAGAGTGACACCACGACCACAAGCCACTTATTAGTAGCAAAAGCAAAGGTGGCACCTCCCACGACTTGAGTTATGTGGTGCACTACTACTTTCCAAATTAGTAGCCATGGTGCAAATGCATTTAAACATGACAAAATGCAAACTATACCTCTGGTTCGATTCCGAAATGGCCCCCGATGGTTGATAGAGTCTCCTGATTCTTGGCCACAATCCCCCATGCGCAACATTATCGCACCAGAAGGTCGAAAAATCGCCACCTTTCACACATTATTGGATGATACCGACATCCTTCAAAGATTTTCATCGTTTCCAAGAGCTCTCAGAGTAGTTGCTTATATGTTCAAATTTATAGAACAACTCAAAGCAAAGTCAAGGAACACACATGCAACAAAGTGACGCACCTAGAGTTACAAAAAGCAAAGGTCGCACTAATAGCATATACACAAGCCCGCTACTTCAGCCGCGATATATCAATACTAAGAGAATCGAAGCCGATTGATAAAAATAGCTCACTCTTAGTTCTAAACCCATTTCTGGACACGAAAGGTCTGCTTCGTGCCAATGGTCGGCTCGCTAATTCGAGCCTTACATACAATGAACGCCACCCCATAATAATTCCAGAGAGGTCACCATTTGCCACATTATTCCTCCATTACATCCACATCTTAATGCTACACGCCTAACATCGCCTCATGCAACATATGGTACGTCAGGAGTATTATATCCCCCGTCTTAAGCCACAAATCAAGAAGTGCATCTTCACGTGCAAGACTTGCACTATGCACAAACAGAAGATGCGAACGCAGATTATGGCAGCACTTCCACCTGAACGCTGCAAATTCGCTCTGCCTTTCACCACAACATGTGTTAAGGTCTCCCACTCTCATGAAAGGCTATGTGGCTGTCTTTGTATGTTTCACGACAAAGGCAGTACATCTTGAGCCTTCGTAATCATGAGCGATAATGGCAAAACCTTTATCGGAGCTCAACGAGCCATAGAAAAGCAATTTGTGGATTTTTTAAGGCAAGTGTCACACGGCATCGTAAAAAAGTACGCCCCTCAAGGTATCAATTGGCAATTCATACCCCCAAGCGCTCCTCATATGGGCGATTTATGGGAATCAGCTGTGAAAAGCTTCAAATCCCATTTCAAACGGGTAGCTGGAAATTATAAATTCAATTACGAAGAGTTCAGTTAGAGTTCACGTTATTAAATCGAATTGCAGCCGTTCTCAATTCACGGCCACTCACAGTACTATCGCAAGACCCCTCATACTTCAACACCTTAACTCAGGGGCATTTTCTAAAAGGCCATTCCTGAGCCAGGCGTGGAGTCGCTATCTCTAATAAATCGATGGTGAGTCACGAGGGCTGTGCCAAATATGCCACAGGCCGCATTACACGCTGCTACATCGCAGAGCGGCACGCGAAGTAAATCGGCCACCCATCCATCGCGGCCGCATACCCCGATTCCAATCCGCAGCTCGTGGCGCACCCCAGCGAAGCGGAACCTCGTTGCGGCGTCGGCAGCCTGGACCACCACCTCGTCGGTCTAAGGGGCTGAGCAGCGTTGTGGCAACGCTGCAACAGCTGCAGCGCCTTCTAGGCTAAATAGTCGTTTAGGGGGGCCTGGATAGCTAAATGAGCTTCTGAGCCCCCCTATTAATATAACACAGCTACACACCACATCTTCACCCCACACTACACACACCATACTCAACATATTGGCTTCATGCACATCATATTTTCCTCCCACACTACACACACCATTCTCAACACATCGGCATGATGCCCACCTCATCATCCACCATACTTTCACACCACACACGAGGACACGAGAACACAATTAACAACCGGGACTGGCGGACGGCGCCGAGCCTCTTTTGTTTTCGGTCCGTGCGCATACACGCTAGCAGTCAACAGTTTCAACTTTAAATATTTTCGATTTCGTCACAAGGTGAGTGTCGGAAGTTTATTTTCATAAAAAATTATTCATCTAGAATTCAAAATTAATTTTCCTTTTTTGGCTTCCCTTGTTTTCGGCGCCTTTTTTGGGAATTATTGGTTGTGTTTGTGGAAATTTTCACTTTTCGTATGCGTTTGATTAATTTTTTCTGTTTATAATTAATACCTTTCTATATTATATATTTAATTATTTTTTCGCGTTTCAAATGATGTCTTCTTTTAGTTCGTTTTGACTTAGCGTTAATTATCTAGAATTCAACAACCATTTTCCTTTTTGGCTTGCCTTGTTTCCTTGTGGAAATTTTCACTTTTCGATTGAGGATAAATTTGTATAAATTCCTCTTGTTGCTTGTTTATAATTACCATCAATGCAGTTACTTTTGCTTGGAGTTGGACCATCTTTGCTTCTTCCTAACTGATAATTAACTGTCCAATGTTTCAGGATTCAACGTTGTCCGCTTTTTCAGGACATATACGTTTTTACCTTGTTCCACTTTTTCAGGAGTTGTCGCTGTCCGCTGTTCCAGGATCTGTTGTGAATCTTGCTGAGTTCGCCGCTGTCCGTTTATCGGGATCTGCTTTTGATTCATTCTGGAAGTATTGTCCGCTGTTACAGGACTTATACTTATGTATATCCATTGCCATTTGTTTCTGCATTTTTTTCAGGCATTTAGTGCTGGAAGTCCTACTTCCTGTGGAATTTTTTGATTTATTCCTTTCGGAATAAAATCTGGCTGGTTGGATGGCAAATAAATTTGTCATCCCGGTTGAGCCCCAAGTTAATTTTTACCATAAGTAAAAATGAGTCAAAAGAATATATTTTGAGCTGCACCGAAATGTGACTCTTTATTCATACCCTTACGACTAACTTATTACATAATTCTTACTTCTATTTATATTAACTAATATGTTTACTTATTACTAGTTGATAGTTTGTTAAGATACAGATTATATTATTTTAATTTTTTTTTTTATAATTGCTTTGTTTTAAAATAAGGTTGTTGTGGTATTCAAACTCAATGTTGTTTTGATACTTGTTTGTTTAGGATTGTTTGTTGTAGTGATAGTGCATTTCAATTGTTCGAACGCAAGGTTATTTCTGCATTCTGTTTATTGAAACAAAAGGTTGTTTTGATGTTTGTTACTTTATAAGGAATACATTCCTTAACTCGCGCATTGATCTGCATGTTCATACATTCATATATAATTATATGTAATATATTTGTATACATTTCAGAACAAATAATGCACAAGCATACAAACATACATATGCGAACACATGTGAATATGTCACCAACAAAAAATTGAAACATTGTTCTACAATAACAACAATTGTGTCAAATAGCAGAATCATCACAAGTCAATATGGCCGCGAAATTGGCGAAGCCCAAACGTTCGAGCAGGAAGGGAAGCGGTAACAATCGGCGATCGTTTGTTAGTTTCTTTCGGCGCAGCTCGGATTTTCTACCAACAACACAATGTTGTGGCGCTTTTTCGTCGCGTCAGTGTTTCGACACATTGACTCTTTGACAAAGCGTGAGTTTCGGTCATGCGAAAGATGCGTGTGAAGTGCTGAACACAATGAGCGCGACAGACTGAAAGCGACATCTGTCAAATTTTAAAATACACACGTTCTTATGGATACAATTATGTAGTTGTGCAGCTGCCTCAACCTTTGCAGAGATGAGGGTGTTTCACCACAGACAAATTTTAAGCGTGTTTCAACAGGGTTTTGCTGCAGGGGACTCGAAAATAGCAGAATTGAGCATTTTCGGTGGTAAATGAGAAAAGTAATGCTAATTTTAATGTAAAGAAATGTACGCCTACAGATAATTAATATAAGCTTAATGTAATTAGTTTTAAATTTAATTTAACATTAAAAGTTTTGATATCATCTTAAAAGGTATAGACCATACGCATAATGTCTGTAAATTTGTCTACCAGGAACACATGTATGTACATATGTAAATATGTACACTCAATGCTTCATGCGAAATTTCCGTTCACATGGACAACCAATGGCGAAGCTTACGTTTTGTCAAAGAGTCAAAGTGTCGACGGACCAACGCGTCGAGAAAGCGTCACAACATTGTATTGTTGGTAGAAAAAATTGTTGTGCCGAAAAAATAAGCGAACATTCGCCTATTGTCACCGCATCCCTTGCCGCTCTAACAACTTTACCAACAAACTTGTGTAAATATGTATGTATATGTATGAGCGTGCATACATATCGACGCAGATTTTTGCAAGCCGCGTAAAAATATATTTTTCATTCCTTGACAAATACAGTCAATCCCGGTTATGTGCCACAATCAAAGACACAGTTTTTTTTTGTTTGTTAAAAATAAAAATATAATATGGCACATAAGCTAGTGCGGTTACGTAAGCGAGTGGTAATTAAAACAATCATTTCTATGTATTTCCATAAACAAATCGTGAGATGCAGCAAGATATAGGCAGTTAACCGGGTTTCACTGTACACATAAGTCAGAGGAATTTTGAATATTTTCTTTGATCCATTTCTTGACTTGAAAATCGACAAATAAACTATGTTATCAATTTTATTCTAATATATTTGAATACTTATATTTGCGGGGTTGTCACTTGTCCTTGTCATACAAATATCAGAAATTGTTCAATTTATGATTTTTAGCTTTTGCCATCGTCACGAAAAGACGCTTGTAGGCAGAGACATGCTCGGGTAGATGTAATGGTGTTTGTTTTTATGAATGAAGCGAGTTTGCCTGCTGAAAGTGCGCTTCATCAATGAAAATATTGAATATGTATATTTTTTTTTTTTTGTTTTTTTTTTTCGTTTCGAAGGGGGATTCTTTTATAGATACCGTCAGTCCCAGACGGCATGCACGATTCATACTGCATGCTAAGGGTACACCTCTTTCGGGACCACGCCCAGTACACCTACGTACTAAACCCGAACTCCAACTGCGGTTTACTAATCCTACGGTACTAAAGTTAAGCATTTCTTCGCAGGACCAGGGTCAACCAAAATTGGGTCCTCAGGGGCTCCTTTCTGGACTACTCTTCCCTAATTCTTCTGCTCTCGGTACTTCGTTGCCTTTATTTGTTTCTCAGTAACTGTAGGGCAATTGCGGATCAATTCTTCACTTTATTCCACACGGTTTGACTCTTTATCATGTGGTGCACGATATTCTCTGGAGTCATACGTTCGTTGATAATAATTTCCAAATAGTTTCTTTCTGCTTAAAATTTCGGACAGTAAAACAAAATATGTTGCGCGTTTTCGCTGTCATTTCGGCAGAATGAACATTCCGTCCCGCTATCGTGACTGTATTTATAGAGGTACTCGGAAGCATCAGTGTCCGGTCAGGAATTGCGTCAGGTAGTAATCAGAATCGCCGTTCTTCCTCTCCACCCATGTTTTCACCTTTCTGATCACTCACCTCACTTAACTTTCCTCCCTTTCTGTATTTTGTTCTGCTGTTGTAAGACGCCTCCCAACGCTTCTTGATTTCTCTTAGACTCTTTTGATCTCGAATGGCATTATGTCCGGTGGTATGATGCCCGCTATGACTCCAGCCGCCTCGTGCGACACCGTGCGGAATCCACAAATAACTCTTGTTGCATTAAGCCGAGTCAGAGATCTTGCTTTCTTCACGTATGTCTTATTATGCATTGCTGGTCCCCATATGGGCGCCGCGTACATTAGCACCGACTGACTCACTTTAGGCAAGAGTGCTCGTTTGCTCTGGCTTGGTCATCCAATATTGGCCATCATCCTCGATAGGGCCACCGTTATTCGCGTCGCTTTTGCCAATGCTTTTTCAATATGCGTGCAATAGTTAAGTCGCGTGTCTATTACAACGCCTAGGTATTTTAATGACTGCTGAGTCGTTATACTATAGCTATCAATATTAAAAGTAGCGTTTTCCACTTTTATTTTTCTGCCGGTAATTAGCACTGCTTCCGTTTTATGGGCTACTGGGTGGAGATTTTTCGCCGTGAGCCAGCTCTTTATTTTTAAAGCGGTGTCTTCACATAAGCTTTCTGCCTTCTTTCCCTACCACCGTTACCGCAATGTCATCGGCGTACCCGATAATCTGGACCCCTCTTCCTAATGGAAGTCGAAGCATTCCGTCGTATAACCTCAGTATATACAGTAATAAACCTTTTCTTTGTTTACATACATATACTCACCTCTAGAAAATCTTAGGGTGTTGTGTTACACTTTTTTTGCTACTTTCATGGTAATCAGGGTGTTGTGTTAGCATTTAAACTACATATAAATTTTAAATTTTGATGACCGAGACTTTAAAAGATATTAAATAATGCAAGTTTTTACGTTATTTAAGTGATTATATTGAATTACTTTGCATATCTGTTCAATTTTATTGGGATATTAGTTGTTGTTTAATGTTAAATCAGTTGTTTTTTTTTTGTGGAATTTTTAAACACGCTTCAAGTATTTCCAAATTTTTTCATGCAGTAGGATACAATCCTGGGTGGTAATTTGTCGTTTGACATATACAAATTGACAACTCGTTAGCCGTTATAGGAAAACATCAATTGGAAATTGAGTTTGAAATGAAAGATATGTCGAAGTTTTTAATAAGAATACATATTAGTGTTAATAATAAAGTTTATATTAAAAATTGTAGAGCCTTTTTATTGCTACGAAAATTCACAACCCGACGTTTTAAAATACTTTTTATAAGAATTAGAACATATTTTTCTTTAAGAATTTTTAATAGGCAGGCAGCCAGCCCTCATTTTCGGCACATCAAATTTTTGAGCATTTCACATAGGTAACTACCTCCCCTTCTAAAATAAAATTTAATATATTTAATAGAATTGTAGGATTTTGGATGCATCTATTGTGAGGGCTTAGAAATCTTTATTAAT
Source organism: Bactrocera neohumeralis (assembly GCF_024586455.1). Lineage (NCBI taxonomy): Eukaryota > Metazoa > Arthropoda > Insecta > Diptera > Tephritidae > Bactrocera > Bactrocera neohumeralis. The sequence continues at coordinate 11,324 of NW_026090448.1, forward strand.
TATTAAATTATTTTGTGCAATATTTTTATTAAATTTTATGTAAATTATTAATTATTTTTATTTTAAGTTGAAAAGGTGAAAATAGGCCTACCGGAGAACCGAACACCTAAAAAAGTCTGTAACGCGCTTTATTGCAAACCTCTGGGGTGGTGTGGAAAATGCAAAACTTAAATATTCAAAAATAAATTATCAAAAATAGTATACGGATGAGAATTAGAACGATGTATTAAAAATTCAGCTTCAAATGCCTAAATATCTTCTTTCCAAATTAAAATTATTGGTAATAATATTTCAAAAACTTACGAATACAAACCGTTTTATGTTTTCTGTCTGTCAATTGAAAACAAATACATTCAGAAGAAAACTCACCACCGAGAAATCTAAGAACAGGGCTGCTTTTTATTAATACGAACTCACTACATAAAGAATATCTGACTATCAGTAAATGATATTTTTATGGGCGAAACATGACACACTATGGCGTTTAAATCAAATATTAGTAAATATATGTCATTAATAAATAATTTCCTTTTATATTAAGCAACAATATTTATAGTTTTTGTTATTTAATAGAATAAATTTACTAAGTATTTACTGCCTCAATATATACAGCACTGCGTTGCTACCTCTGAAAATCCAAGATGGCCGCTATTCACCCCTCAGAAAGCTACCACGAAAAGGTTATCTACTGTATATACTGTGGTATAACACGTTCCACAGCAGTGGACCCAGAACTGAGCCTTGAGGTACCCCTCCCGTCACCCTGTACTTTTTTGGTCCATCATCGGTATCATAAAGTAACAGCCTATTCGAAAGGTATTTGGAGATAATTCTCAACAAATACTTTGGTGTTCTTTTGAATTCGAGATCGCTCATTACATATGGCCAATACGCAGAGTTGAACGCATTTTTTACGTCAAACGTTACGACTGCGCAGTATTCTTTTGTACCATACATCCACCTCGTTCCTTCGATGGCCTTGCTTGCCACGTTAGCCACTTTTGTGATCGCATCGATGGTGGACCTGTGCTTAGTGAAACCAAATTGGCTATTTTTATTTGTTAGGATTTCCTGCACCAGATCATCCAATATTCTCTCAAACGCGCCTTGTGGGACACTCGGTGGTATATAGCAGCTATAAAAGTTGATTCCACAGATCCTGGCTCGTGTGAAGTAGGGCTTTCCTAATAGTGGCTTTTCCTGGAAAGTTTTGCCTCTACATGACCATATGGCAGCTTTGCTCGTGGTGTCTGAGGCCCATATGGCGTTGTCTATGTTTTTGTACTGTTTGCACAGTATTGCTGCGTCGACCTTCTGTTCAAAGACGGTTTGTTTAAGCAAATCTTGCGCAGCTTCGCAATGATTCAGGTTTAGCTGGATAGCTTTCATTTGTTTAATATTTTATGTGCTTCCTGATATAGAGGGCATCTTTTACTACCTATTTGGTGATTTGAGTTTTCCCTTCCCCTGCTCTTGCAAGCACCGCAAGAGGGAGCCTTGTCGCACGTCTGTGCGGCACGTCTGTGCGAAGGGCCCTATTTCGCCACATCTGAGATAGCACTTGCTTCTGTCGTCCAAATTTTTAAATGCTGCTGCCAAATGCCCATATTCCAGGCACCTGAAACCTCTTTTTAAATTAGGTTTTTCTCTTAACCTGCAGACTACCCAGCCTATCCTGATTTTTCACTCATCTATCAGTATCCTTGCTTCCAGAGAAGGGAGGCTTACTACCGCTACTTGTGTACCCGCATATGCCGCCCTGAGGTTTTTTATCGCACTCACATCAAAATTATTTAATTTTTTCACCTGCTTCCGTACAGCTTCCGAAATGTCCTCTTTGGTTGTGATATCGTCCAAGTCCCGAATTTCTACTACGACTTCGTGGGTAAGCGCTTTGATTTCTGCCTGGTCTCCTAACAGTTTGCTTATTTCGCCCTTTAGTTCGCTCGTACTTTCCATTTGGGTTTCTTTGAGTTCCAGCAATATTTTTCCTTTGGCTTTGGCTTGGAGTTTCTGCAGATGTTCTCCTTTTCTCACCTTCATAAGGATGTCTCTATATGATATATCTCCAGAGCCCGCTATGACTATAGCATCGGGCCGTGGGGGTAGCTTACGGTGAATCTTCTTGTGGCTTTGTGGCTTGCGCTTGACGCTTACCCAGCCGTCACCTTTTTGTGCTTCCTATTAGCACTTATCAGGGCTATTTCCCGAAGTCTTTTTGTTTCGTTCCGCTTGCTGATTTTTCGGTGTCTCTTCATGCATTATTTTATTTCTTTTAGGCGGAGTTTTCCGTTTGGGCAGATTTTCCTCCCGCGGCCTCTTCGGTGTTGTTTCCGTGGTTGCGGTCCTGAGCTACACATTCCGTCTTGCTTCCATCATTCCTGTGTGCTAAGGATGTCTCTCATATTCTTACTTATAGAGCGCTGCGGCGGACGCATTGCTTCAGTTAGTCTTTTTATGGCACTTCCTGGTTCAGAGATGTAGTCCACAGGATATCGTGCCACTTTGGCTTGGTGTGTGCTATCTTCTAACATCGGTGGTGATGACCTCGCGCGCACCGGTTTATTTACTAAGTGCGTCTGATGAGGCAATCGGGCTATCCTCGGTACACGCTTGAAGGGATCTTCTTCCGCATTTGGGGTCCTCACAGTCAGATCTGCCTCAGATATAGAGTTTTCAGCACGACTAAACGTCCAAAAATGCCGCTTCCATTTGTGTTATTTGTATTATTATTGTTTCTCGTATTCTTTTTCATTTGCTTCTTTTTTACAATGCATCGTGTGTAAGGGAGTGGGCCGAAATTAATTGGAACGGGCTTACAATCGGGGACAATACCCCTACCCCAGTTCCCTGAGGACAGTCCTTCGCTTTGCCGGTCCCGTAAAACACGTACGGACCGGCGCTCACCCGGCGCAACATAGGCTACTACTGCTATGCCCAATGCACACTTCCTGACCAAGGACCGAAATGGCTGTTTACTGACACGAGCCGCTGCTAATACCTCGGCAGAGACAACCTCACATTATCCTCTCCATTTCGTCAGCGGAGAAATCGCTGGCGAAAAGTTCAAGGGACTCCCAGTATGCTGCGTCGTGTGCCGGTCAGGTAGATTTAATTAGCCGCACCTAACATGGTGAACAGACGCTGACCAGGAAGCCGCCCGTTATGGGTACACATGCCCTTGCATGTTGCGGGAGACACATACTTCAAAGGGGCGGTGTTCGATTCGCCCACCGTCGCAGGAGTTTCAACGGACTTGCTGGCTTTTATACCGCAACCTCCACTCCCGCCGCTTCTCGTCGGGTATTGCTTATTCGTTTAAACTTATTTCGTACCTAATCTGCTACTACAGGCCGTTCGGTTATCCGCGACCTGCCGACCCCCCGGTCGCTTAAAACTCAGCGACGGTGACTATTCCCACTGGAAATATAAAGTCCCACATATGTATATATGTAGACATGTGTATGCATTATTTGTGTGGGAATGTCATACGCACATATGCATGGAATTTAAAAAAATATATATTTATTTCATATTCGCGAACGCGAGGATGAAATAACAACACGTGTGGTTCTAGTGGATTGCCAGATACAAATCAAATCTTTATTTCCAAAATACTAATATTTATACATTTTGGTCTTATTTACTTAAAGTTAAAGCTAAAGCTGAAGTGTAAGCATCAGCTAGTGATTGAATCCAGAACAAAGAAAGTGTCAATTACAATATTAGCTGTTTCAGCATATTTCGGCAGAATGTTAAGCGTTCTGTTTACTTTACAATTATTATTGTTACGCCTTCTTGTGAGGGCGAGGGTTTTCGCACGAAAACTTGTGTTTTTTCGTCCATGTTAAATCTTTCAAACGAAAACACAGTTTTCCATTAAAACTACTTGAACTTAGTACATTCCACTCATCATAATCGGTGCCTGCTCTAGTTTAATCGACTTTATTGGAAGACATATTTTGCCGGCTCTAATTTGTCACTTGATATTTGTTTACATTCCATGTACAAATACAGCTGTCAGTTGCTATTGTCATAGTAGGGGATTCTCTTGCTCTTGCAAAACCCTTGTACAGTGCACGAATTGCGAATTTTCCTCTTGGTGCAACGGCACAACAACAAACACACGTAGAAAATTATTTGTAATGGCTGTAAAATATGTCAGTCCGAAACCCAGGTTTATTTTCGTGCCGTCATATATCAATAGATTCTGCAATGGGTGCTCTCTTGGCCGTGCATATTTCGGTATTTTTGCATTTTGTGCCATCGTGCAAACTTGCAAGAGCATGAGAATCCCCCTATTGATAGTTGTCAGTGAAAACTCATCGAAGACACACATTGTCGGTCCGAATTACTTAGATTCCACAACCCACAAATGTGTTTTTTAAAAATATTTTCAATATCGGTCCGAACATAGCATTACTGATAAACGATAATATCATGATTTGTATTGGAATTGTACTTACATAAATATGTACATATGTGCTGGTATGTAGATATATATGAAAATTAAAATTAAATGTAATTTACATATATTATTATTGTAATATATTAAGTTTTTTAGGATATTATGATAGTATGTCAGTTATAGTATATACATACATATATAGCATATTTTCATACTTATTTGTATAATATATTATCAATCATATGAAATATTTAAAAAGTAACTCTTATTTGTATATTAACTACAAATATTACTTCGAAAATAGCATAATTTAATTATTTTATTATCAATTTTCAATGTATTCATAAAAATACGCAAATCACATCAATTAATATGCATGTAAACGTATAAAATTATATGCAAAAAGGCCAACATACGTCTGTAATAGGAATGTATATTTCTGAGCATAATTTTCATTGAATGCTCAGCTTGCCACTGTTATGGAAGGCATATACGCACCAATTATTTTACCAATTTCATCGAATTGTACAACTGATTGTTACGTATATGGGGTAGTTGTATGAGTTGTATCAACTGATTGGATGAAAATCAAAATTTTTTGATATTTTGTCAAGTTGTTTGTGTTAGTTGGATCATGTTTGGGTTGGTCGTGCGCCTTCCATTAAGATTTCTCCTTCTGAGCAAGCTGTGGTGAAACCCGCTCATCACATTTTGTTAGCCAAAAATATTTTTACGTTCTGCGCGCCGTGAACCTTTTCTATGACAGAGAACGTTTATCATAGACAGATAACGTTTATCATAGAGAAGGTTCACGTTTTAGATATCGTAACTTTTCGCAATTGTACTCGGCAGAGATGAGGGAGTTTCACCACAGACAAATTTTAAACATGTTTCGCCAGAGTTTTGCAGCAGGGGACTCGAAAATAGCAGAATTGAGCATTTTCGATGTTAAATGAGAAATATAATGCTAAGTTCAATGTAAAGAAATGTACGCCTACAGATTCGTTAATTTTCTATGTGCAACCGACTCGGCATATAATTTATAGATGATCGGTATATATCCCAACTATAATATAATATCAAAGCATATACTTAGTATATAAGTATGTATGTATGTATATTAAAATTTACATATGTATTTCATGATGATTCCATAAAATCATTAAAAATAAAATAGAGTTAATTTTGTATTATTACCCAAATAATTAATATAAGTTGAAGGTAATTAGTTTTAAATTTATACATTTACATTAAAAGTTTTGATATCATCTTAAAAGATCTCGCGGTTGCACATGTCTTCTTCTTAATTGGCGTAGACACCGCTTACGCGATTATAGCCGAGTTAACAACAGCGCGCCAGTCGTTTCTTCTTTTCGCTACGTGGCGCCAATTGGATATTCAAGCGAAGCCAGATCCTTCTCCACTTGGTCCTTCCAACGGAGTGGAAGTCTTCCTCTTCCTCTGCTTCCCCAGGCGGGTACTGCGTCGAATACTTTCAGAGCTGGAATGTTTTCATCCATCCGGACAACATGACCTAGCCAGCGTAGCCGCTGTCTTTTCATTCGCTGAACTATGTCAATGTCGTCGTATATCTCGTACAGCTCTTCGTTCCATCGAATGCGATATTCGCCGTGGCCAATACGCAAAGGACCATAAATGTTTCGCAGAATTTTTCTCTCGAAAACTCATAACGTCGACTCATCGGTTGTTGTCATCGCCCAAACCTCTGCACCATATAGCAGGACGGGAATTATGAGCGACTTATAGAGAGTCTCAGTCCGAAGTAGCACCTGTTGGCAAGAGTTATCCTGCGTTGGATTTCTAGGCTGACATTGTTGGTGGTGTTTACGCTGGTTCCAAGATAGACGAAATCATCTACGACTTTAAAGTTATGACTGTCAACAGTGACGTGAGAGCCTAGTCGCAAGTGCGACGACTGTTTGTTTGATGACAGGAGATATTTCGTTTTGCCCTCGTTCACTGCCAGACCCATTTTCTGTGCTTCCTTGTCCAGCCTGGAGAAAGCAGAACTAACGGCGCGGGGCCGTTGAGGCCGATGATATCGATATCATCGGCATACGCCAGTAGCTGTACACTCTTATAGAAGATGGTACCTTCTCTATTTAGTTCTGCAGCTCGAACTATTTTCTCCAGAAGCAGGTTGAAAAAGTCGCACGATAGGGAGTCGCCTTGTCTGAAACCTCGTTTGCTATCGAACGGCTCGGAGAGGTCCTTCCCGATCCTGATGGAGCTTTTCGTGTTGCTCAACGTCAGTTTACACAACCGTATTAGTTTTGCGGGGATACCAAATTCAGACATCGCGGCATAAAGGCAGCTCCTTTTCGTGCTGTCGAAAGCAGCTTTGAAATCGACGAAGAGGTGGTGTGTGTCGATTTTTCTTTCACGGGTCTTTTCCAAGATTTGGCGCATGGTGAATATCTGGTCAGTTGTTGATTTTCCAGGTCTGAAGCCACACTGATAAGGTCCAATCAGTTTGTTGACGGTGGGCTTTAATCTTTCACACAATACGCTCGATAGAACCTTATATGCGATGTTGAGCAGGCTAATCCCACTGTAGTTGGCGCAGATTGTGGGGTCTCTTTTTTATGGATTGGGCAGAGCACACTTAAATTCCAATCGTTGGGTATACTTTCGTCCGACCATATTTTACAAAGAAGCTGATGCATACTTCTTATCAGTTTTTCGCCGCCGTATTTGAATAGCTCGGCCGGCAATCCGTCGGTCCCTGCCGCTTTGTTGTTCTTGAGGCGGGCAATTGCTATTCGAACTTCTTCATGGTCGGGTAATGGAACGTCTGCTCCATCGTCATCGATTGGGGAATCGGGTTCGCCTTCTCCTGGCGTTGAGCGTTCACTGCCATTCAGCAGGCTGGAGAAGTGTACCCTCCATAATTTAAGTATGCTATGGGCTTCGGTGACTAGATCACCTTTGGGGGTGCTACAAGAGTATGCTCCGGTTTTGAAACCTTCTGTAAGCCGCCGCATTTTTTCGTAGAATTTTCGAGCATTACCCCTGTCGGCCAGCTTATCAAGCTCTTCATACTTACGCATTTCGGCCTCTTTCTTTTTCTGTTTGCAAATGCGTCTCGCTTCCCTTTTCAACTTTCGGTATCTATCCCATCCCGCACGTGTTGTGGTCGATCGTAACGTTGCGAGGGAGGCAGTCTGTTTTCTCTCCGCTGCGACACGGCACTCCTCGTCGTATCAGCTGAACTTTTGCACTTTCCGAAACCAATGGTTTCGGTTGCAGCTGTACGTAAGGAGTTTGAAATGCCGTCCCACAATTCCCTTATACGAGTGTTGTTGACGAGTGGTCTCAGAGAACAGGAGTGCAAGCCGAGTAGAAAATCGTTCAGCAGTCTGTTGTGATTGCAGCTTTTCGACGTCGAACCTTCCTTGTGTTTGTTGGCGTGCATTTTTTGCTGCACAGAGGCGAGTGCGAATCTTAGCTGCAACAAGATAGTGGTCCGAGTCGATGTAAGGACCTCGGAGCGCACGCACATCTAAAACACTGGAGACGTGTCTTCCATCTATCACAACATGATCGATCTGGTTGGTAGTTTTTCGATCCGGAGACAGCCAGGTAGCTTGATGAATCTTCTTATGCTGGAATCTAGTACTACACAGATAAGCATATTTCGGGCCCCGGTGAAGTCAATCAGCCTCAACTCATTTGGGGATGTTTCGTCGTGGAGGCTGAATTTACCGACCGTGGTGCCAAATATACCTTCTTTGCCCACTCTGGCGTTAAAGTCGCCAAGCACGATTTTGACATCGTGGCGGGGGCATCTCTCAAAGCGCGCTCCAAGCGCTCGCAAAGGCATCTTTGGTCACATCGTCCTTCTCTTCCGTCGGGGCGTGGGCGCAAATCAGCGATATGTTGAAGAACCTCGCTTTGATGCGGATTGTGGCTAGACGTTCATTTACCGGAGTGAATGATAGTACTCGGCGACGGAGTCTCTCTCCCACCACGAATCCAACACCAAACTTGCGTTCCTTTATATGGCCACTGTAGTAAATGTCACAAGGACCTATTCGTCTCTGTCCTTGTCCCGTCCATCGCACTTCTTGAACTACGGTGATGTCAGCCTTTATTTTTCGAGGACATCAACCAGCTGGGCAACGGCACCTTCCCAATTAAGGGACCGGACATTCCAGGTGCATGCCCTCAATTCGTAGTCCTTATTTCGTTTGCCATGGTCGTCATCAAAAGGGGGTCTCTCATCCGAGGCTTGTTGCTTCCTTTCATTGGGGGTGTTTTTTTACGTGGCGGGTCCCAAACCCAGCGCACAACCCTATGTAGGGGATGTTTCGCCTTCTCACATTAGCTCGCCTTCGAACGGATGTTCTTAGGCTGCAGAGGATACTTGGTCAAAGACCGGAAGTAGTGAGCTGCTTGAGCCATGTGTAAAAGAATCGTTTCTGGCCACTCCCAAGTGAATGGCGATCAGAGAACTTTCCTCACTTGCGTGAACTTCTAGACATGACTCCATCCACATGTGCTCATATATAATTACGTGTGCATGTAAACAAATATGACAGACCATACGCATAATGTTTGTAAATTTGTCTACCAGGAACACATTAATGTACATATGTAAATCTGTACTCGTACACTCAATGCTTCATGCGAAATTTCCGTTCACACGGACAACAAACGGCGAAGCTCACGTTTTGTCAGAGACAATGTGTCGACGTACCGTCGCGGCGACAAAGTGGCACAACATTGTGTTGTTGGTGAAAATCCAGCTGTGGAAAAAAAAACGAACGTCGCCGATTTCCCCCTTTTGCCCTCTCGGCTTTACCAACAAACTTTTTAAGTTTTATGTTTCTGTATAAACCCACACACATCCAAAAATTTTTTGGCCTAAAAAAAATTTTTTTTCCTTGAAAATACGTCCTTGGTTTTGGCCCAAAAAAATGGGAAAAATTTTTTTGTGGTTTTTTAAAAATAAAATTATAATATGGCACATAAGCGAGTGCGGATACTTAAAGGTACTCAAAACAATAATTTCTATATATTTCAAAAAAAAAACCCTGAGATACAAGATTAACAGTTAAGAGGATGATTTTCATTTAAGCGGATACTCAAGGGGGAAACACTGTAAAAAAATCAAGGAATATTGAATATTTTCGTCCATTTCACGGGAAAACGAAAAAAAACATGTTGTCAATTTTATTCTAATATTTTGAATCTTATATTTTGGGGTTGTCACTTTTTTCCTTGTCATACAAATATCAAAAATTTTTCAATTTGATTTTTTTT
>NW_026090449.1:0-6086 GCF_024586455.1 Bactrocera neohumeralis
GAAAATCGACCTTATACCTAAATATAAGATTGTGGAATTCTTCCAAATGCACTGCCGTTATGGCTTTATATCCACTTCAGTAAGATGAAGAATGTTAATAAACTTAAATAAGTGAAGTAAATGATTTGAAGCAACTCAATATCGATTGCTAAATGTGTATATACAAGAAAATCGACCTTATACCTAAATATAAGATTGTGGAATTCTTCCAAATGCACTGCCGTTATGGCTTTATATCCACTTCAGTAAGATGAAGAATGTTAATTAACTTAAATAAGTGAAGTAAATGATTTGAAGCAACTCAATATCGATTGCTAAATGTGTATATACAAGAAAATCGACCTTATACCTAAATATAAGATTGTGGAATTCTTCCAAATGCACTGCCGTTATGGCTTTATATCCACTTCAGTAAGATGAAGAATGTTAATTATTTTAAATAAGTGAAGTAAATGATTTGAAGCAACTCAATATCGATTGCTAAATGTGTATATACAAGAAAATCGACCTTATACCTAAATATAAGATTGTGGAATTCTTCCAAATGCACTGCCGTTATGGCTTTATATCCACTTCAGTAAGATGAAGAATGTTAATAAACTTAAATAAGTGAAGTAAATGATTTGAAGCAACTCAATATCGATTGCTAAATGTGTATATACAAGAAAATCGACCTTATACCTAAATATAAGATTGTGGAATTCTTCCAAATGCACTGCCGTTATGGCTTTATATCCACTTCAGTAAGATGAAGAATGTTAATAAACTTAAATAAGTGAAGTAAATGATTTGAAGCAACTCAATATCGATTGCTAAATGTGTATATACAAGAAAATCGACCTTATACCTAAATATAAGATTGTGGAATTCTTCCAAATGCACCCCCGTTATGGCTTTATATCCACTTCAGTAAGATGAAGAATGTTAATTAACTTAAATAAGTGAAGTAAATGATTTGAAGCAACTCAATATCGATTGCTAAATGTGTATATACAAGAAAATCGACTTTATACCTTAATATAAGATTGTGGAATTCTTCCAAATACACCCCCGTTATGGCTTTATATCCACTTCAGTAAGATGAAGAATGTTAATTAACTTAAATAAGTGAAGTAAATGATTTGAAGCAACTCAATATCGATTGCTAAATGTGTATATACAAGAAAATCGACTTTATACCTAAATATAAGATTGTGGAATTCTTCCAAATGCACTGCCGTTATGGCTTTATATCCACTTCAGTAAGATGAAGAATGTTAATTAACTTAAATAAGTGAAGTAAATGATTTGAAGCAACTCAATATCGATTGCTAAATGTGTATATACAAGAAAATCGACTTTATACCTAAATATAAGATTGTGGAATTCTTCCAAATGCACTGCCGTTATGGCTTTATATCCACTTCAGTAAGATGAAGAATGTTAATTAACTTAAATAAGTGAAGTAAATGATTTGAAGCAACTCAATATCGATTGCTAAATGTGTATATACAAGAAAATCGACTTTATACCTAAGTATAAGATTGTGGAATTCTTCCAAATGCACCCCCGTTATGGCTTTATATCCACTTCAGTAAGATGAAGAATGTTAATTAACTTAAAGAAGTGAAGTAAATGCTTTGAAGCAACTCAATATCGATTGCTTAGTGTGTATATACAAGAAAATCGACTTTATACCTTAATATAAGATTGTGGAATTCTTCCAAATGCACTGCTGCTATGGCTTTATATCCACTTCAGCAAGATGAAGAATGTTAATAAACTTAAATAAGTGAAGTAAATGATTTGAAGCAACTCAATATCGATTGCTAAATGTGTATATACAAGAAAATCGACCTTATACCTAAATATAAGATTGTGGAATTCTTCCAAATGCACTGCCGTTATGGCTTTATATCCACTTCAGTAAGATGAAGAATGTTAATTAACTTAAATAAGTGAAGTAAATGATTTGAAGCAACTCAATATCGATTGCTAAATGTGTATATACAAGAAAATCGACCTTATACCTAAATATAAGATTGTGGAATTCTTCCAAATGCACTGCCGTTATGGCTTTATATCCACTTCAGTAAGATGAAGAATGTTAATTAACTTAAATAAGTGAAGTAAATGATTTGAAGCAACTCAATATCGATTGCTAAATGTGTATATACAAGAAAATCGACCTTATACCTAAATATAAGATTGTGGAATTCTTCCAAATGCACTGCCGTTATGGCTTTATATCCACTTCAGTAAGATGAAGAATGTTAATAAACTTAAATAAGTGAAGTAAATGATTTGAAGCAACTCAATATCGATTGCTAAATGTGTATATACAAGAAAATCGACCTTATACCTAAATATAAGATTGTGGAATTCTTCCAAATGCACTGCCGTTATGGCTTTATATCCACTTCAGTAAGATGAAGAATGTTAATTAACTTAAATAAGTGAAGTAAATGATTTGAAGCAACTCAATATCGATTGCTAAATGTGTATATACAAGAAAATCGACCTTATACCTAAATATAAGATTGTGGAATTCTTCCAAATGCACTGCCGTTATGGCTTTATATCCACTTCAGTAAGATGAAGAATGTTAATTAACTTAAATAAGTGAAGTAAATGATTTGAAGCAACTCAATATCGATTGCTAAATGTGTATATACAAGAAAATCGACTTTATACCTAAATATAAAATTGTGGAATTCTTCCAAATGCGCTGCCTTTATGGCTTTATATCCACTTCAGTAAGATGAAGAATGTTAATTAACTTAAATAAGTGAAGTAAATGATTTGAAGCAACTCAATATCGATTGCTAAATGTGTATATACAAGAAAATCGACCTTATACCTAAATATAAGATTGTGGAATTCTTCCAAATGCACTGCCGTTATGGCTTTATATCCACTTCAGTAAGATGAAGAATGTTAATTAACTTAAATAAGTGAAGTAAATGATTTGAAGCAACTCAATATCGATTGCTAAATGTGTATATACAAGAAAATCGACCTTATACCTAAATATAAGATTGTGGAATTCTTCCAAATGCACTGCCGTTATGGCTTTATATCCACTTCAGTAAGATGAAGAATGTTAATTAACTTAAATAAGTGAAGTAAATGATTTGAAGCAACTCAATATCGATTGCTAAATGTGTATATACAAGAAAATCGACTTTATACCTAAATATAAGATTGTGGAATTCTTCCAAATGCACTGCCGTTATGGCTTTATATCCACTTCAGTAAGATGAAGAATGTTAATAAACTTAAATAAGTGAAGTAAATGATTTGAAGCAACTCAATATCGATTGCTAAATGTGTATATACAAGAAAATCGACCTTATACCTAAATATAAGATTGTGGAATTCTTCCAAATGCACTGCCGTTATGGCTTTATATCCACTTCAGTAAGATGAAGAATGTTAATAAACTTAAATAAGTGAAGTAAATGATTTGAAGCAACTCAATATCGATTGCTAAATGTGTATATACAAGAAAATCGACCTTATACCTAAATATAAGATTGTGGAATTCTTCCAAATGCACTGCCGTTATGGCTTTATATCCACTTCAGTAAGATGAAGAATGTTAATTAACTTAAATAAGTGAAGTAAATGATTTGAAGCAACTCAATATCGATTGCTAAATGTGTATATACAAGAAAATCGACCTTATACCTAATTATAAGATTGTGGAATTCTTCCAAATGCACTACCGTTATGGCTTTATATCCACTTCAGTAAGATGAAGAATGTTAATTAACTTAAATAAGTGAAGTAAATGATTTGAAGCAACTCAATATCGATTGCTAAATGTGTATATACAAGAAAATCGACCTTATACCTAAATATAAGATTGTGGAATTCTTCCAAATGCACTGCCGTTATGGCTTTATATCCACTTCAGTAAGATGAAGAATGTTAATTAACTTAAATAAGTGAAGTAAATGATTTGAAGCAACTCAATATCGATTGCTAAATGTGTATATACAAGAAAATCGACCTTATACCTAAATATAAGATTGTGGAATTCTTCCAAATGCACTGCCGTTATGGCTTTATATCCACTTCAGTAAGATGAAGAATGTTAATTAACTTAAATAAGTGAAGTAAATGATTTGAAGCAACTCAATATCGATTGCTAAATGTGTATATACAAGAAAATCGACCTTATACCTAAATATAAGATTGTGGAATTCTTCCAAATGCACTGCCGTTATGGCTTTATATCCACTTCAGTAAGATGAAGAATGTTAATTAACTTAAATAAGTGAAGTAAATGATTTGAAGCAACTCAATATCGATTGCTAAATGTGTATATACAAGAAAATCGACCTTATACCTAAATATAAGATTGTGGAATTCTTCCAAATGCACTGCCGTTATGGCTTTATATCCACTTCAGTAAGATGAAGAATGTTAATTAACTTAAATAAGTGAAGTAAATGATTTGAAGCAACTCAATATCGATTGCTAAATGTGTATATACAAGAAAATCGACCTTATACCTAAATATAAGATTGTGGAATTCTTCCAAATGCACTGCCGTTATGGCTTTATATCCACTTCAGTAAGATGAAGAATGTTAATTAACTTAAATAAGTGAAGTAAATGATTTGAAGCAACTCAATATCGATTGCTAAATGTGTATATACAAGAAAATCGACCTTATACCTAAATATAAGATTGTGGAATTCTTCCAAATGCACTGCTGTTATGGCTTTATATCCACTTCAGTAAGATGAAGAATGTTAATTAACTTAAATAAGTGAAGTAAATGATTTGAAGCAACTCAATATCGATTGCTAAATGTGTATATACAAGAAAATCGACCTTATACCTAAATATAAGATTGTGGAATTCTTCCAAATGCACTGCCGTTATGGCTTTATATCCACTTCAGTAAGATGAAGAATGTTAATTAACTTAAATAAGTGAAGTAAATGATTTGAAGCAACTCATTTTCGATTGCTAAATTGGTATATACAAGAAAATCGACTTTATACCTAAATATAAGATTGTGGAATTCTTCCAAATGCACTGCCGTTATGGCTTTATATCCACTTCAGTAAGATGAAGAATGTTAATAAACTTAAATAAGTGAAGTAAATGATTTGAAGCAACTCAATATCGATTGCTAAATGTGTATATACAAGAAAATCGACCTTATACCTAAATATAAGATTGTGGAATTCTTCCAAATGCACTGCCGTTATGGCTTTATATCCACTTCAGTAAGATGAAGAATGTTAATTAACTTAAATAAGTGAAGTAAATGATTTGAAGCAACTCAATATCGATTGCTAAATGTGTATATACAAGAAAATCGACCTTATACCTAAATATAAGATTGTGGAATTCTTCCAAATGCACTGCCGTTATGGCTTTATATCCACTTCAGTAAGATGAAGAATGTTAATAAACTTAAATAAGTGAAGTAAATGATTTGAAGCAACTCAATATCGATTGCTAAATGTGTATATACAAGAAAATCGACCTTATACCTAATTTATAAGATTGTGTAATTCTTCCAAATTCACTGCCGTTATGGCTTTATATCCACTTCAGTAAGATGAAGAATGTTAATTAACTTAAATAAGTGAAGTAAATGATTTGAAGCAACTCAATATCGATTGCTAAATGTGTATATACAAGAAAATCGACCTTATACCTAAATATAAGATTGTGGAATTCTTCCAAATGCACTGCCGTTATGGCTTTATATCCACTTCAGTAAGATGAAGAATGTTAATTAACTTAAATAAGTGAAGTAAATGATTTGAAGCAACTCAATATCGATTGCTAAATGTGTATATACAAGAAAATCGACCTTATACCTAAATATAAGATTGTGGAATTCTTCCAAATGCACTGCCGTTATGGCTTTATATCCACTTCAGTAAGATGAAGAATGTTAATAAACTTAAATAAGTGAAGTAAATGATTTGAAGCAACTCAATATCGATTGCTAAATGTGTATATACAAGAAAATCGACCTTATACCTAAATATAAGATTGTGGAATTCTTCCAAATGCACTGCCGTTATGGCTTTATATCCACTTCAGTAAGATGAAGAATGTTAATAAACTTAAAT
>NW_026090450.1:0-8331 GCF_024586455.1 Bactrocera neohumeralis
CCACAATCTCATATTTAGGTATAAAGTCGATATTCTTGTATATACACACTTATCAATTGGTATTGAGTTTCTCAAAATCATTTACTTCACTTGTTTAAGTTAGTTAACCTTCTTCATCTTACTGAAGTGGATATAAAGTTATAACGGCAGTGCATTTGGAAGAATTCCACAATCTTATAATTAGGTATAAAGTCGATATTCTTGTATATACACACTAAGCAATCGATATTGAGTTTCTTTAAATCATTTACTTCACTTATTTAAGTTAATTAACCTTCTTCATCTTACTGAAGTGGATATAAAGCCATAACGGCAGTGCATTTGGAAGAATTCCACAATCTTATATTTAGGTATAAAGTCGATATTCTTGTATATACACTTTAAGCAATCGATATTGAGTTTCTTCAAATCATTTATTTCACTTATTTAAGTTAATTAACCTTCTTCATCTTACTGAAGTGGATATAAAGCCATAACGGCAGCACATTTGGAAGAATTCCACAACCTTATATTTGTGTACAAAGTCGATATTCTTGTATATACACACTTATCAATTGATATTGAGTTTCTCTAAATCATTTACTTCACTTATTTAAGTTAATTAACCTTCTTCATCTTACTGAAGTGGATATAAAGTTATAACGGCAGTGCATTTGGAAGAATTCCACAATCTTATATTTGGGTATAAAGTCGATATTCTTGTATATACACTTTAAGCAATCGATATTGAGTTTCTCTAAATCATTTACTTCACTTATTTAAGTTAATTAACCTTCTTCATCTTACTGAAGTGGATATAAAGTTATAACGGCAGTGCATTTGGAAGAATTCCACAATCTTATATTTGGGTATAAAGTCGATATTCTTGTATATACACTTTAAGCAATCGATATTGAGTTTCTCTAAATCATTTACTTCACTTATTTAAGTTAATTAACCTTCTTCATCTTACTGAAGTGGATATAAAGTTATAACGGCAGTGCATTTGGAAGAATTCCACAATCTTATATTTAGGTATAAAGTCGATATTCTTGTATATACACTTTAAGCAATCGATATTGAGTTTCTCTAAATCATTTACTTCACTTATTTAAGTTAATTAACCTTCTTCATCTTACTGAAGTGGATATAAAGTTATAACGGCAGTGCATTTGGAAGAATTCCACAATCTTATATTTGGGTACAAAGTCGATATTCTTGTATATACACACTTAGCAATTGATATTGAGTTTCTCTAAATCATTTACTTCACTTATTTAAGTTAGTTAACCTTCTTCATCTTACTGAAGTGGATATAAAGTTATAACGGCAGTGCATTTGGAAGAATTCCACAATCTTATATTTGGGTACAAAGTCGATATTCTTGTATATACACACTTAGCAATTGATATTGAGTTTCTCTAAATCATTTACTTCACTTATTTAAGTTAGTTAACCTTCTTTATCTTACTGAAGTGGATATAAAGTTATAACGGCAGTGCATTTGGAAGAATTCCACAATCTTATATTTGGGTACAAAGTCGATATTCTTGTATATACACACTTAGCAATTGATATTGAGTTTCTCTAAATCATTTACTTCACTTATTTAAGTTAATTAACCTTCTTCATCTTACTGAAGTGGATATAAAGTTATAACGGCAGTGCATTTGGAAGAATTCCACAATCTTATATTTGGGTATAAAGTCGATATTCTTGTATATTCACACTTAGCAATTGATATTGAGTTTCTCTAAATCATTTACTTCACTTATTTAAGTTAATTAACCTTCTTCATCTTACTGAAGTGGATATAAAGTTATAACGGCAGTGCATTTGGAAGAATTCCACAATCTTATATTTGGGTACGAAGTCGATATTCTTGTATATACACTTTAAGCAATTGATATTGAGTTTCTCTAAATCATTTACTTCACTTATTTAAGTTAATTAACCTTCTTCATCTTACTGAAGTGGATATAAAGTTATAACGGCAGTGCATTTGGAAGAATTCCACAATCTTATATTTAGGTACAAATTCGATATTCTTGTATATACACATTTAGCAATCGATATTGAGTTTCTCTAAATCATTTACTTCACTTATTTAAGTTAATTAACCTTCTTCATCTTACTGAAGTGGATATAAAGTTATAACGGCAGTGCATTTGGAAGAATTCCACAATCTTATATTTAGGTATAAAGTCGATATTCTTGTATATACACACTTAGCAATTGATATTGAGTTTCTCTAAATCATTTACTTCACTTATTTAAGTTAGTTAACCTTCTTCATCTTACTGAAGTGGATATAAAGTTATAACGGCAGTGCATTTGGAAGAATTCCACAATCTTATATTTGGGTACAAAGTCGATATTCTTGTATATACACACTTAGCAATTGATATTGAGTTTCTCTAAATCATTTACTTCACTTATTTAAGTTAGTTAACCTTCTTCATCTTACTGAAGTGGATATAAAGTTATAACGGCAGTGCATTTGGAAGAATTCCACAATCTTATATTTGGGTACAAAGTCGATATTCTTGTATATACACATTTAGCAATCGATATTGAGTTTCTTCAAATCATTTACTTCACTTATTTAAGTTAGTTAACCTTCTTCATCTTACTGAAGTGGATATAAAGTTATAACGGCAGTGCATTTGGAAGAATTCCACAATCTTATATTTGGGTATAAAGTCGATATTCTTGCATATACACACTTAGCAATCGATATTGAGTTTCTCTAAATCATTTACTTCACTTATTTAAGTTAATTAACCTTCTTCATCTTACTGAAGTGGATATAAAGTTATAACGGCAGTGCATTTGGAAGAATTCCACAATCTTATATTTAGGTACAAAGTCGATATTCTTGTATATACACACTTAGCAATTGATATTGAGTTTCTCTAAATCATTTACTTCACTTATTTAAGTTAATTAACCTTCTTCATCTTACTGAAGTGGATATAAAGCCATAACGGCAGTGCATTTGGAAGAATTCCACAATCTTATATTTGGTACAAAGTCGATATTCTTGTATATACACATTTAGCAATCGATATTGAGTTTCTTCAAATCATTTACTTCACTTATTTAAGTTAATGAACCTTCTTCAGCTTACTGAAGTGGATATAAAGTTATAACGGCAGTGCATTTGGAAGAATTCCACAATCTTATATTTAGGTACAAAGTCGATATTCTTGTATATACACACTTAGCAATCGATATTGAGTTTCTCTAAATCATTTACTTCACTTATTTAAGTTAATTAACCTTCTTCATCTTACTGAAGTGGATATAAAGTTATAACGGCAGTGCATTTGGAAGAATTCCACAATCTTATATTTGGGTATAAAGTCGATATTCTTGTATATACACACTTAGCAATCGATATTGAGTTTCTCTAAATCATTTACTTCACTTATTTAAGTTAATTAACCTTCTTCATCTTACTGAAGTGGATATAAAGTTATAACGGCAGTGCATTTGGAAGAATTCCACAATCTTATATTTGGGTATAAAGTCGATATTCTTGTATATACACACTTAGCAATTGATATTGAGTTTCTCTAAATCATTTACTTCACTTATTTAAGTTAATTAACCTTCTTCATCTTACTGAAGTGGATATAAAGTTATAACGGCAGTGCATTTGGAAGAATTCCACAATCTTATATTTGGGTACAAAGTCGATATTCTTGTATATACACACTTAGCAATCGATATTGAGTTTCTTCAAATCATTTACTTCACTTATTTAAGTTAATGAACCTTCTTCATCTTACTGAAGTGGATATAAAGTTATAACGGCAGTGCATTTGGAAGAATTCCACAATCTTATATTTGGGTACAAAGTCGATATTCTTGTATATACACACTTAGCAATTGATATTGAGTTTCTCTAAATCATTTACTTCACTTATTTAAGTTAGTTAACCTTCTTCATCTTACTGAAGTGGATATAAAGTTATAACGGCAGTGCATTTGGAAGAATTCCACAATCTTATATTTGAGGTACAAAGTCGATATTCTTGTATATACACACTTAGCAATTGATATTGAGTTTCTTCAAATCATTTACTTCACTTATTTAAGTTAATTAACCTTCTTCATCTTACTGAAGTGGATATAAAGCCATAACGGCAGTGCATTTGGAAGAATTCCACAATCTTATATTTGGGTATAAAGTCGATATTCTTGTATATACACACTTAGCAATTGATATTGAGTTTCTCTAAATCATTTACTTCACTTATTTAAGTTAGTTAACCTTCTTCATCTTACTGAAGTGGATATAAAGTTATAACGGCAGTGCATTTGGAAGAATTCCACAATCTTATATTTAGGTATAAAGTCGATATTCTTGTATATACACACTTAGCAATTGATATTGAGTTTCTCTAAATCATTTACTTCACTTATTTAAGTTAGTTAACCTTCTTCATCTTACTGAAGTGGATATAAAGTTATAACGGCAGTGCATTTGGAAGAATTCCACAATCTTATATTTGGGTACAAAGTCGATATTCTTGTATATACACACTTAGCAATTGATATTGAGTTTCTCTAAATCATTTACTTCACTTATTTAAGTTAATTAACCTTCTTCATCTTACTGAAGTGGATATAAAGTTATAACGGCAGTGCATTTGGAAGAATTCCACAATCTTATATTTGGGTATAAAGTCGATATTCTTGTATATACACACTTAGCAATTGATATTGAGTTTCTCTAAATCATTTACTTCACTTATTTAAGTTAATTAACCTTCTTCATCTTACTGAAGTGGATATAAAGTTATAACGGCAGTGCATTTGGAAGAATTCCACAATCTTATATTTAGGTATAAAGTCGATATTCTTGTATATACACACTTAGCAATTGATATTGAGTTTCTCTAAATCATTTACTTCACTTATTTAAGTTAGTTAACCTTCTTCATCTTACTGAAGTGGATATAAAGTTATAACGGCAGTGCATTTGGAAGAATTCCACAATCTTATATTTAGGTAACAAAGTCGATATTCTTGTATATACACACTTAGCAATTGATATTGAGTTTCTCTAAATCATTTACTTCACTTATTTAAGTTAGTTAACCTTCTTCATCTTACTGAAGTGGATATAAAGTTATAACGGCAGTGCATTTGGAAGAATTCCACAATCTTATATTTAGGTATAAAGTCGATATTCTTGTATATACACACTTAGCAATTGATATTGAGTTTCTTCAAATCATTTACTTCACTTATTTAAGTTAATTAACCTTCTTCATCTTACTGAAGTGGATATAAAGTTATAACGGCAGTGCATTTGGAAGAATTCCACAATCTTATATTTGGGTACAAAGTCGATATTCTTGTATATACACACTTAGCAATTGATATTGAGTTTCTCTAAATCATTTACTTCACTTATTTAAGTTAGTTAACCTTCTTCATCTTACTGAAGTGGATATAAAGTTATAACGGCAGTGCATTTGGAAGAATTCCACAATCTTATATTTAGGTATAAAGTCGATATTCTTGTATATACACACTTAGCAATTGATATTGAGTTTCTCAAATCATTTACTTCACTTATTTAAGTTAGTTAACCTTCTTCATCTTACTGAAGTGGATATAAAGTTATAACGGCAGTGCATTTGGAAGAATTCCACAATCTTATATTTGGGTACAAAGTCGATATTCTTGTATATACACACTTAGCAATTGATATTGAGTTTCTCTAAATCATTTACTTCACTTATTTAAGTTAGTTAACCTTCTTCATCTTACTGAAGTGGATATAAAGTTATAACGGCAGTGCATTTGGAAGAATTCCACAATCTTATATTTGGGTACAAAGTCGATATTCTTGTATATACACACTTAGCAATTGATATTGAGTTTCTTCAAATCATTTACTTCACTTATTTAAGTTAATTAACCTTCTTCATCTTACTGAAGTGGATATAAAGTTATAACGGCAGTGCATTTGGAAGAATTCCACAATCTTATATTTGGGTACAAAAGCCGATATTCTTGTATATACACACTTAGCAATTGATATTGAGTTTCTCTAAATCATTTACTTCACTTATTTAAGTTAGTTAACCTTCTTCATCTTACTGAAGTGGATATAAAGTTATAACGGCAGTGCATTTGGAAGAATTCCACAATCTTATATTTGGGTATAAAGTCGATATTCTTGTATATACACACTTAGCAATTGATATTGAGTTTCTCTAAATCATTTACTTCACTTATTTAAGTTAATTAACCTTCTTCATCTTACTGAAGTGGATATAAAGTTATAACGGCAGTGCATTTGGAAGAATTCCACAATCTTATATTTGGGTACAAAGTCGATATTCTTGTATATACACACTTAGCAATTGATATTGAGTGTCCTTAAATCATTTACTTCACTTATTTAAGTTAATTAACCTTCTTCATCTTACTGAAGTGGATATAAAGTTATAACGGCAGTGCATTTGGAAGAATTCCACAATCTTATATTTGGGTACAAAGTCGATATTCTTGTATATACACACTTAGCAATTGATATTGAGTTTCTCTAAATCATTTACTTCACTTATTTAAGTTAGTTAACCTTCTTCATCTTACTGAAGTGGATATAAAGTTATAACGGCAGTGCATTTGGAAGAATTCCACAATCTTATATTTGGGTACAAAGTCGATATTCTTGTATATACACACTTAGCAATTGATATTGAGTTTCTCTAAATCATTTACTTCACTTATTTAAGTTAGTTAACCTTCTTCATCTTACTGAAGTGGATATAAAGTTATAACGGCAGTGCATTTGGAAGAATTCCACAATCTTATATTTGGGTACAAAGTCGATATTCTTGTATATACACACTTAGCAATTGATATTGAGTTTCTCTAAATCATTTACTTCACTTATTTAAGTTAGTTAACCTTCTTCATCTTACTGAAGTGGATATAAAGTTATAACGGCAGTGCATTTGGAAGAATTCCACAATCTTATATTTGGGTACAAAGTCGATATTCTTGTATATACACACTTAGCAATTGATATTGAGTTTCTCTAAATCATTTACTTCACTTATTTAAGTTAGTTAACCTTCTTCATCTTACTGAAGTGGATATAAAGTTATAACGGCAGTGCATTTGGAAGAATTCCACAATCTTATATTTGGGTATAAAGTCGATATTCTTGTATATACACACTTAGCAATTGATATTGAGTTTCTCTAAATCATTTACTTCACTTATTTAAGTTAGTTAACCTTCTTCATCTTACTGAAGTGGATATAAAGTTATAACGGCAGTGCATTTGGAAGAATTCCACAATCTTATATTTAGGTATAAAGTCGATATTCTTGTATATACACACTTAGCAATTGATATTGAGTTTCTCTCAAATCATTTACTTCACTTATTTAAGTTAATTAACCTTCTTCATCTTACTGAAGTGGATATAAAGTTATAACGGCAGTGCATTTGGAAGAATTCCACAATCTTATATTTGGGTACAAAGTCGAATATTCTTGTATATACACACTTAGCAATTGATATTGAGTTTCTCTAAATCATTTACTTCACTTATTTAAGTTAGTTAACCTTCTTTATCTTACTGAAGTGGATATAAAGTTATAACGGCAGTGCATTTGGAAGAATTCCACAATCTTATATTTGGGTACAAAGTCGATATTCTTGTATATACACACTTAGCAATTGATATTGAGTTTCTCTAAATCATTTACTTCACTTATTTAAGTTAGTTAACCTTCTTTATCTTACTGAAGTGGATATAAAGCCATAACGGCAGTGCATTTGGAAGAATTCCACAATCTTATATTTAGGTACAAAGTCGATATTCTTGTATATACACACTTAGCAATTGATATTGAGTTTCTCTAAATCATTTACTTCACTTATTTAAGTTAATTAACCTCCTTCATCTTACTGAAGTGGATATAAAGTTATAACGGCAGTGCATTTGGAAGAATTCCACAATCTTATATTTGGGTATAAAGTCGATATTCTTGTATATTCACACTTAGCAATTGATATTGAGTTTCTCTTAATCATTTACTTCACTTATTTAAGTTAATTAACCTTCTTCATCTTACTGAAGTGGATATAAAGTTATAACGGCAGTGCATTTGGAAGAATTCCACAATCTTATATTAGGGTACGAAGTCGATATTCTTGTATATACACTTTAAGCAATCGATATTGAGTTTCTTTAAATCTTTTATTGCACTTATTTAAGTTAATTAACCTTCTTCATCTTACTGAAGTGGATATAAAGTTATAACGGCAGTGCATTTGGAAGAATTCCACAATCTTATAATTAGGTATAAAGTC
>NW_026090451.1:0-16540 GCF_024586455.1 Bactrocera neohumeralis
TTTTCAGTTTCTAAAAAAGCCTGGGTCCAGCTTCCTTCTGCAATTTCTTCCGTAAAATTTAGTGTTTCTGACGTTTTTTGTTAGTCCGTTAACGCACTTTTAGTGATTTTCAACATAACCTTTGTATGGGAGGTGGGCGTGGTTATTATCCGATTTCTTCCATTTTTAAACTGTATATGGAAATGCCTGAAGAAAACGACTCTGTAGAGTTTGGTTGACATAGCTTTAGTGGTTTCTGAGATATGTACAAAAAACTTAGTAGGGGGCGGGGCCACGCCCACTTTTCCAAAAAAATTACGTCCAACTATGCCCCTTCCTAATGCGATCCTTTGTGCCAAATTTCACTTTAATATCTTTATTTATGGCTTAGTTATGACTTTTCATAGGTTTTCGGCTTTCGCCATTTTGTGGGCGTGGCAGTGGGCCGATTTTGCCCATCTTCGAACTTAACCTTCTTATGGAGCCAAGAAATACGTGTACCAAGTTTCATCATGATATCTCAATTTTTACTCAAGTTACAGCTTGCACGGACGGACGGACAGACGGACGGACGGACAGACAGACATCCGGATTTCAACTCTACTCGTCACCGTGATCCCTTTGGTATATATAACCCTATATCTGACTCTTTTAGTTTTAGGACTTACAAACAACCGTTATGTGAACAAAACTATAATACTCTCCTTAGCAACTTTGTTGCGAGAGTATAATAAAAATGCTTATTGTCCTCCAAACATTTTGGTGACCCCGACGGGATCGTGGAATTAGCATCGTATTAATAAATCGTAATTTTTCGCAAATTTGTTTAAAACTTTGTGGTCTTTGACAAAAAAATAGCACCAAAGAAAATGGAATCAGTTGAATCCAAGAAGAAGCTGGATTAATTTGTCCAACAAGTCACCCTACTCAACAACACGTTGACTTTCGATGTCTTGCGTGAGTTCGACGAAGCTGCAGTGGAAGTATCTATTGAGCAAGTGGTTAGGCTGGAAAAAAGGTTCGATGCTCTCTAAACGCAACTAGAGGACAACGATGCTGACGATTTCTTAGCGAAATTTACCAACCACTATATCGAGGTAAAAACCAAGCTGACACGTCAGCGGCACGCTTGCCGAGCTTCCGAAGCTCACAGCCGTTTGCTGGCGATCAAACTTCAATTATTGTCTCTCAGCCAAAGCAGAGGTTACCGGTCCTGCAAATTCCAATGTTCAACGGTAAATATTCGGATTGGCCAGATTTTTTCTCGATGTTCAACACCGTTGTACATCAGGACGTAGATCTAACAAGAATTGAGAAATTCCAGCACCTTCGGTCAAGTCTACGTGATGCAGCGTTGAACACCATTCGTTCATTAGAGATAAGTGAACAAAATTTTGATAAGGCTATTGATTTACTAAGAGCTAGATTTGATAATAAACGCTTGAATTTCCAGGCTCATATCGGAGATATTTTTCAGCTCAAGAGGGTAGAGGGTGGTAGGGTTGCCAAACTTCGAGAGCTCAGCGATACCTTAAATGCTCACTTGCGAGCGTTGCAAACTATGGGAACGAAGGAACAGATTGCTGACTGCTTGCTCATTCAACTAGTGTCTCAAAATATAGAGTCAAATCTCGCGCGAAATGGGAGGAACAAACACCTGTTAGCGAAATACCTACATGGAATTCAATGGCTATATTTTTGGAGCAACGCTGCCAGCAACTGGAAAATGTAGAGAATGTCCTTGGACTTCCGGAAAAATAGGTAGGCAAAAAATTGTCAAATTCCATCAGTCGTAGGTGCTTTTAACGGCAGCTGAAGCAGGAGAGTTCGTTCTCTTAGCAACCGCCATTATTTATGTAAAAAATCGATCTGGTTCCCTCATTCCCTGCAGAGCTCTGCTAGATTCTATGTCACAATTAAACTTTGTAACCAATCGACTCGCTAATCAACTGCAAGGAAGGTCAAATCTTCACAGTTCATTTCTGGTATAGGCCAAAATGATTTCGCTGCAAATCATATCGTCAATTTCGACCTGCATTCGCGCATTAACGATTACATTGCCAAATTGTCTGCAGTTATCACCCCCACCATCACCGATGTTCAACCATCTCGTTCTTTAAAGGGTATTAATTGGAATATACCACAAAACAAACGCTTAGCAGACCCACACTTTTTCGAACCGCAGCGCATTGACATCCGTATGCTCATTGGAGCTAGTTTATTCTTTGACCTGCACTGCGTTGGCCAGATACGCCTGGCTGAAAATTTACCACTTTTACAAAAAACAAAACTAGGGTAAGCTGTATCAGGCGCAACAACATACAACATTTCGAAGCTATCTTGCTTAGCAGTCATCGACATGGTTCTAGCAAATGACTCAGATGACGACTTATATAACCTAGTTCAACGCTATTGGGAAATAGAGAATTGTATTGACTCCACATCAAAGACTATAATAGAGGAGGATTTGTGCGAAGAGCATTTTATAAAAACCCATAAGCGATTGGAATCTGGTGAGTTTTCGGTTCGATTACCAACAAAATCTCCTTCTTGCGAACTAGGAGAGTCGTATCAACAGGCTGTCAATCGATTCAAGGCTTTAGAGCGGAAATTTCAGCGCAATGCTGAACTAAAAAACCAATATTCGTCATTCATTAAAGAGTACTTTGATTTGAACCAAATGTCAGTCGTTGACACTATACCAAAGCAAATTTCAATGAATTTTATGCCACATCACTGTGTTTTAAAGGCTGATAGCACAAAAACAAAACTGCGTGTGGTTTTTGATGGCTCTGCGCCAACCAGCAATGGACATTCGTCGAATTCGATTCTGATGAAAGGACCAACCATTCAACCTTCACTTTTTGGTATTTTGCTTCGAATTCGCACGTTCAAAATTGCTCTTACTGCAGACATTTGTAAAATGTATCGCTGTGTAAGGATGTCTAATCCAGACAACTTCCTGCAGTGTATAATATGGAGGGACAAACCGAATGAAGATTTTATCATTTTTAAGTTAGATACCGTCACCTATGGAACGAAGCCAGCTTCTTTTCTAGCCATTCGTGCAATGCAACAGCTTGCCCGCGCTGAAGCTCATGTTTATCCCGTTGGAGCTGAAACGATACACCATGGATTTTATGTGGATGACATGATTACCGGTGCAGGCTCGTTGGGCGAAGCAAAGGTGATATTAAATGAGACTAAAAAGTGTTTGTCTCTCGGAAACTTTCACTAGAGGAAATGGTGTTCGAATGATGATCGAGTTTTGATCGATATTGAGGATAATGACAAACAGGACTTCTTAACCTTCGAAGAGGGTACAAGCATAACAAAGACACTTGAATTGGTTTGGGACCCAAAGTTGGACGTATTCATATTTTCCTTTTCACCCTTCGGAACACCGGCTAAGGTAACTAAATGCACAATCCTTTCGGCTATAGCCAGGATTTACGACCCCCTTGGTCTGATTGGACCTGTGGTGGCCAAAGCCGAAATATTCTTGCAGCATTTGTGGAAAGAGAGCTACATTAGAAGCTACATTGGGACGAAAGCCCACCTCAAGCAATTCAAACAGAATGGCTAGAAATATGCAATATGATGCGAGTGAGGCTGCTTATGGGGCCCGCATATGCGTACGCGCTGAAAGAGGCGGACTCATCCGAACCAATCTTCTTTGCTCCAAATCTCGCGTAGCTCCACTAAAACCTCTAACGGTACCGAGGCATGAGCTAAGTGGTGCATTACTCTTAGCTGAATTAATCGCACAGGTAATCAATTCAACGCATTTCAAAGCAAAAGGAGTATTTTGCTGGTCTGACTCCACAACAGTGCTATCGTGGTTGCGTAGTGAACCAGCTAATTTCAACGTTTTTGTCGCAAATCGCATTAACAACATTCAAACTCTCCCAACAGGTATGGTTTGAAGCCATGTTCCAACAGATTTCAACCCAGCGGAAGTTCTTTCAAGAGAGCTAGCCCCAAGGAACTATTAAACATGGATTTATGGAAATACGGTCCCCCTTATCTGGGTGTCGATCAATTTAACTGGCCTAAATCTCCTCTCCTACCAACAAAGGACTTGCCCGAGGGTCGAAAGCGTGCACTTGTGTTTATTTCTACTTTAGACATGTCCTTAAGTTGCAAATTTGTTAACTCATTTGAACAATTACAGAGAGTATATGCATATATATATCGGTTTTCCAGAAGAGCTGGAATGAGATTTTCTGGACCACTCAAAGTAAGGGACTTACAGGAAGGAACTTTTATACTTATACGAATGATTCAAAGGGCGCATCTTCGAGATGAATAC
Source organism: Bactrocera neohumeralis (assembly GCF_024586455.1). NCBI lineage: Eukaryota > Metazoa > Arthropoda > Insecta > Diptera > Tephritidae > Bactrocera > Bactrocera neohumeralis. The sequence goes on from NW_026090451.1 coordinate 4,292, forward strand.
AAAACACTTGAATTCAAAGAGGCGATAAAGTCTTCATCTGAAATTCGTTCGCTCGTTCCCTTTCTCGACGAGCGCGGTTTACTTCGAGTTGGTGGAAGACTTCAGTATTCAAATTTTGATTTTCCATCGAAACGCCCAATTAATTTGCCAAAACGTCACCCGGTGACTGACGCAATCATCAGCAGTTTTCATAGGAAACTTTTACACGCTGTACCTCAATCGCTATTAGCATCTATTCGTCTACAGTATTGGCCTATTGGCGGGCGTAAAACCGTAAGTCGAATTATTAACAAATGCGTTCGTTGTTTTCATGTCAAGCCTAAGCTTATGGAACATTTAATGGGAAATTTACCATCGCAAAGGGTTAAAGGCAATCGAGCATTCCTAACTACCGAGTGGACTTTTGTGGGCCATTTTTCTACAAATCGGACGTACGCAATAGAGCTCCAATTAAATGCTACATTTGCATCTTTAGTTGTTTCGACACCAAGACCGTTCATTTGGAGCTGGTAAAGGATTTGGCAACCTCTTCATTCCTCGCAGCCCTTAAGAGATTTATTTGTACGCGTGGCAGACCGCACCTATATGGTCGGACAATGCCACCAATTTTGTTGGAGCCAAAAATCGGAACTGAAAAAACTCTTTTTGAGCCAAGAGCATTCGAAAGTGATTCACGAGCAGTGTGCGAACAATCAAATTGAATGGAAGCTGATACCCCCTCGCTCTCCCCACTTTGGCGGTTTATGGGAGGCTGCAGTCAAAATGGCCAAATATCATTTTTATAGAGTTGTGGGCCTTTCTAAATTAAGTTTTAATGAGCTTCGTACACTTGTGTGCCAAATATCCGCGATTATAAATTTACGACCGTTATGTCCCATTACAGAGAGTCCTGACGATCTCGAAGTGCTTACCCCAGCGCACTTTCTCATCGGCACACCCTTCACATCCGTGATAGAACCTGACATCACTCCTCTCAACATTAATCATCTTAGCAGATGGCAGCGAGTGTGCTGCTTGCAACAACAATTCTGGAAGAAATGGCAAGCAGAATATCTAACTCTTCTGCAACAACGCCATAAATGGCCCTCATCTTCGCCGAATTTCAAGCTCGGGGACGTGGTTTTGATAAAGGACGAGAACAATCCCCCGCTAAAGTGGCCTTTGGCTAGAGTCATAGAAATCATTTCCGAAAAGGACCAGGTGGTGCGAGTCGCAGTTTTAAAGACATCAAATGGCGTGTACAAGCAAGCTGTTTGAAAGCTGTGTCTCCTACCAATTGATAATTATATGTTGAAAGCCTAAACCTTTCAACAGGCGGAGTATGTTTAGAAATAGATACATAGTTTATATGCGAATTTAGTAGTATAAATAATCCCTGCTAATGTTATACATATTTTCTTAAGTACCAACACTCTTAGCACTTAATTGTATACAACAACACTATAACATTGTTTAAAACTAGATGTTTGATTGCTTTAAGTCTGACCGGAAATCGCCAAACCGGTTTTGTCTATTTGAGTGACTTTGATAACGCACTCTTATCATACTTGCATAGGCAAGCATACATACCTACGTTATTGTAAACGCAGAGAATTAGAACATGTACTATCTCAGCTGATCTTTATACCGTACTTGAGGTAAAAGAAAGGCTGTAGGTTAATCAACTTGTTAAGCTGTTAATTTCAGTTAGTCGTATAATTAATGTCACGGTAACCGCAAGCGCAAGCAATCAAACAATATTAAATAATATATAAAATAATTAAATTCGTGGTTTTTCTTTTGAAACATTTAAACTGGCAATAAAAAAGCTTATTGTCCTCCAAACAACCAACTTTTCCACTATTTATGTGTCTACGACAAAGATCTATGAAATTATTTTCTTCGTGTTGCCTTGTTCATCAGATTCCATAATTTTCTTTTTTGTTAAAATGATTTATATATTGAAGCGATTTACAATAGTATGTAAAATTGGAAAATGATCATTTAGTTCCTCCTCTTGAGAGTGGGTTGTAGCATTTGTGCTTATGTTATATTCTTCCAGTGAATGAATCTCGCCTGTGTTACTATCTATTCTACTTAGAAAATCGACTACGTTATTTTCCTTTCCTTTCACGTAATTTATATTAATATTGTATTCAACTAGTTGAATTAACCATCTTTGCAATCTTGGGTTAATGTCTTTCCTCTTGCTTTTTATTTGGAGCCACTTACATAAGTGGTTGGTGATCAGTTAAGAGATTAAATGCTCTGCCGTAAATGTATGGTCTATAATATGTCACTGCCCATACAAAAGCTAGTAGTTCTTTTTCTGTAGTGGAATAAATTCTTTCGTGTTTGTTAAGTCTTCGACTAGCATAGCTTATAGGATGACTGTCTTGAGTTAATACTGCGCCAATTGCAAAGTCACTTGCATCAGTTGAAATGCCAAATTTTTTATTAAAGTCTGGATATTTCAATATTGGTGGGCTTACTAATAAATTTTTAAGTTTTTCAAAGGATTATATGTACTCAGTACATGGTCGACAAAGATGCGCCCTCTTCCAGGACGAGGGTTTTTGCTCGTTGGGCTGGGAAGAGTTATGGTGGTTTATGTACGGCGTATATTGGTGTGTGTGTGTGAGTGTAGACTTCTGCTTCCAGTCGATGAGTGTTGTCTCCAAGTATGGTGAGTGTGCCAGTGTTGCTTTGTGAGTGGTGTATGAGGGCGAGTGAGGGCGGGAAGCTTAACTCATTTAGCCATCCCGGCCCCCCTAGGCGAATGTTCAGCCTAGTAATCGCTGAAGCTGCTGCAACATTGCCACAACGTTGCTGAGCCCGGCAGTACGTCAATGGTGCGGCCTTTGATAACGATACGCGTCGGTGTTGGGGCAACCTCAGGACGGGGCACACTGATGGCCGATCGCATTGTTGGCGTTGACAGTTGACTATTTTCTGAATCCATATTTGCCTGTATGGAGAAAAAGTGGAGTTTAGTTGCAACCCAATAGTATAAATTATGAAAAATTTGTCTGTTTTTAACCAGCTTTATTTGGTTTGTCGAGGCCCATTACTTATGATTTATCATATTTGCGGTTTATTTCGGTTTTGCTTATTAGACGGATTTTTCAATTTCTGCATGTCGGTATTATAATACGGATTGTTTATTATGCGCATTTTCGTTATTATCTGCAGTTGGTAAGAAGCATATTTTAACGAGCGATCTCGTTAGAGTTCCGTTTTGAGTACGGAGGTCAACTACTCACATGTGACCGTCGGAGCCGTGATGTAGCTTGTCTATGCGACCAAGCCGCCATTCTATAGGGGGGAGACAGTTGTCATGTATTAGGACAAAATCTCCAAGCTTTGGCGCCTTTTCGGGAGTTTTCCAGCGGTACCTTTTATGAAGGTCCTTTATATACTCCTTCTTCCATCGGCGGCTAAAATCATGATTCACGACTCCACGCCTGGCTCAGGTATGGCCAGAATGGGTGCTCCTTTGAGAAAGTGCCCTGGTGTAAGAGCTGTTAGATCTAAGGGATCTTGCAAGAGTGTCGTCAATGGCCGTGAATTGAGAACGGCTTCAAAACGAATTAATAATGTGGTAAATTCTTCAAAGTTAAATTTGTAGTTTCCAGCTTCTTTTTTAAAGTGGGATTTAAAGCTTTTTACCGCTGATTCCCATAAACCACCCATATGAGAAGCGCTTGGAGGGATAAATTGCCAATTAATGCCTTGGGGGGCGTACTTTTGTACAATCTCAGGGGAGACTTGTTTAATAAAGTCCACAAACTGTTTTTCTGTGGCTCTTTGAGCTCCGATAAAGGTTTTTCCATTGTCGCTCATAAGTTTGGACGGAAAACCGCGTCGTCCGACGAAGCGAGCAAATGCCGCGAGAAAAGCCTCTTTGTCATAGCTCGAGGTGTACTGGTTTTGTCGTAAAACAGACAAAGACAGCCACGTAGCCTTTCCTTAGTGTGGGAGACCTTAGCATGGATGCCTTTATTTGAAAAGGCCCAGAAAAATCAACACCTGTGATAGTGAAGGGCAGAGCAAAGTTGCAGCGTTCCGGTGGAAGTGCTGCCATAATCTGCGTTCGAATCTATTGCTTATGCTTAGTGCAGATCTTGAACAAAAAAATGCATTTCTTTGTCTTTGGCTTAAGTCTTGGGATACAAAACTCTTGGCGGACTATTTGTTGCATGAGGCGGTGTTCTGTGTGTAATAATATGAGATATAATGTGGCAAGTTGCGATTTTTCTGGTATAACAATGAGATGACTTTTGTTATACGTTAGGCTTGAATTGACAAGCCGACCATTTGCACGAAGTAGACTCTTCGTATCTATGAATGGATTTAGTAATAGTAGGGAGCTCCTTTTATCAATCGGCTTCAATTCTCTTAGTACTGATATCTCTCGGCTGAAGTAGCGCGCTTGAGTAGATGCGATAAGAGTGTCCTTTGCTTTTTGTAAGTCTAGGTGCCTCACTGTATCGCCTTGGGGATATACTGTGCGTATTCCCTTATTTCTAAGTTTGAGTTGCTCTACGAATTTGAGCATGTTAGCGATTACTGTATCGCCTTGGGGATATACTGTGCCTATTCCCTTATTTCTAAGTTTGAGTCGCTCTATGAATTTGAGCATGTTAGCGATTACCCTGACGGCTCGGGGGTAAGATGAAAATCTATCCAGGATGTCAGTGTCATCCAATGTTGTATGAAAGGAGTCGATCTTTCGACTTTCTTGGGCAATAATGTTGCACATGGGCGTTTGTGGCAAAGAATCCGGAGATTCTGTTAACCATCGGGGGCCATTCCACCAGAGGGTGGTGGTGGCAAGGTGCAGAGGTTTGCACCCTCTTGTACCTAGATCAGCAGGATTGTCAGCACTGGCTACGTGTCGCCAAGTGGCTGATCCCAATAGGTCAAGAATTTGAGACGTTCGATTAGAAATATATGTCTTCCATGTATGCGGTGGTTTTTCCAACCAGGCTAATACAATCTCGAAATCGGACGAGAAAAATAATTATACTTCGAGAGAGTAGGAACTTTGGTTGTTTGCTGTTGGAGCAAAAGACTCCTCAAAATCCAGTAAAGCGTCTGCAGCTCTTGTTAAGGCCCTGATGAACTCCATTGCTTTTGAAAATTGAACCGGACCAGCAAAAATATTGTACAAAATCGGATCTAAATCTTTGAAATTAAAATTTAAAAATATATGCAAATGTGTTGCAAAAGTTTAGAAGTTTTAGAACCAATAACGAACAAACTACAAATTGAGTTGATGATAGGTAGTGCATTGTTTCTTTGAGAAGTGTGAGTTTCGAAAGAACAAAAAAAAAACAAAATAAATTAATTAATTTATTAAAATCTTTTCTTCGTTTAAATTTATTTTGAATGTGTTTGCTGGGAAGTCGTCCCAATGCCCTTGCACGCCTAGTCTTCGACTATGTACACAAACAAAAATTGATAAAAATTCACAAGCATTTATTTGATTTATTTTATTTATATCAACAATTCACTTTCACTTTGGCTTATCGGGTTATTTTCGAACTATTGCAAATTCACCACAACACTTTTTTGTTTGTTGCTATCCTTCTGGGATAGCTGTTGCACTGCTTTGCCTTTTGATTTCTTGCCGTCGCTCACTTCACTTGTTGCATTTGTTGATGTCGCTCACTTCACTTGTTTTATTTTTTGGTGTCGCTCACTTCAATTGTTTTATTTTTTTTTATACTTGCCTTTACTGCTATTCGAGCAATATATGGAAAGGCATAGTTGAGGGACTAGACTCAAATTAACCTCAAAAGAAACTGAGAGAAATTTGTAAAAGCTCCAGACGATGTTTGTGAGTCCGAGAAATTTATAATTTATATATTCTAATAACAGTGTGCTTTATTGTAATATATAAAGTGAAATGATCAGTGCATTTTCGATGTGTGTTTATTGTTGTACTCAAATGAAATACAATACTACTTGCATTGTGCGTTGATTTTGTGGGTAGAGTTCCAAAAATAAGTTTTGGTCTCCATTTCTCCATTTATTGCCTTATAGCTCGCAGAGCATAAGTCCAAAATATGTTTGGCCGTAACCTTGTGTATTGCTAAAATCAACTTTTTACCTGTTCTCCGGCTCGAAAGGAAAATGATAATTCGGTGGTGGAGCAAGGTGTGGCTCGCTTCGTGGTTGAGGGTGGCCGTGGGGAAACGGACGGCGCAAATCATTCTACATAAAATAATGAATAAAGAACAAAATCTTTCTTGTAATAAATATATATTTAATAAAAAAATTTGGAACTCTGGAAATTTGCCACGTCTGGATAGGTTAAGCTGTCGCAAAGGCGTTGGATGCGTTCGAATTAAAACTTCGAAGAAGAGATTGCTCTGCTGATTCAGACGCATTACTTTATATACAGGTATATATAGATACATCATCTATGTATATTGAATTCATTTGTTACAAAATATGTGATAACCGAAGAAGCGCCCAACCGATTTTGTGCCCACTTCCCACAAACCATATACTAAATAGTCAAATGTGATAATTGAAGAACATCTCAACGGATTTTGTACCAACTTCACACTAACCATCCACCTAATGGTCGAAACAAAACCTAAAGATTGGGTTTGAATAAGTGAGTCCATTCCCAAATTATGAAATTACAACCGAAAGTGGCCTTAATTTCTATACACATAAGTGAAGAACAGCTCAACCGATTTTGTGCAAACTTCACATAATCTATCTACTTAATAGTCGAAACAAAGCTTAAAGATTTGGATTGGATAGGTGAGCCCGTTCGCAAGTTAAAAATTTAAAACCCGAAGTGGCATTACTTTTTACATATACAGATTTAGTATGTAGGTGTATTGAATTAACTCAAAGAATAAAGATATGGTATGGATAGGTGATTTCTACTATCTGGTGGATAATTAGTGTGAAGTTTGCAAAAAATCGGTTGAAACGTTTTTCAGTTAACACATTTCACTAAATAGTCGAAACAAAGTCTAAAGATTTGGTTCGAATAGATGAGTCCGTTCGTAAGTTTTAAAATTACAACGAGAAGTGGCTTTAAGGGGTAAATGGGGTAATCTGGCCTGTTTGTTTGAATTTTTTTCTTAGAAATTTTTATTCTACAATAGAACTTTTTCACATATCATGAGGTATATCGTAGAGTGTGGACACGATTTCTCATGTTTGGATCATCTGAAACACAAAAACCTACTTTATTCTTAAAAAGTATGTGAATGGTTATCGTCATTAATAGAATCATGAAAAAATTTTGATAAATAAAAAAGTAATTAATGTTTTTTTTTTTTAATTTTTCCCCATGTTTTTTTACATTAATTTTGTCATAACATTGTCAATAAATTATAAAATTTATGAATCTTATAGGAACAGTAGTCAGGCGTTTTGTGAACATTTAAAAAAAATTAAGCAAATCGGTTGAGTAGTTCGATCGGAATCATGTCCGTACGTTTTAAAAGTGTGTTTTGAAATAAAACGCGTTTAAAGTGTCAGGTGTGCACTCCGAGCGTTCCGAACGTTGAGTTGTATTATTATTTTTGGGCTTTTTTCGAAACCCTCCAATGGTAAAGTGGGCAAAAACAAAAATTAAAAAAAAATTACCCTACTAAACCTTTAATTTCTGTACCCCTTTCAGACCTGAGAAATTAAAGTTTACAGATTTTAACGCCGCTTCGCACAGTTGCTAATATAACCATCGTGCATGCAATAAAAATAAGAAAAAAAATATCCGAAGAAGGATTCCTAGAAAAAGGACTCGCACAATTGTGTATTACCGGTTTTAAGGCCATATTAGTGAAAGCAAAAGCAGTGCGATTTAAAAAGCTTATTTCAAAAAAAAAATGATTTTATATTGATGGAATGTATTTAAAAATAAAATTCATGTACATTTATTGAAAACGATCATTTTTTTGTGTAGTACTCCTGAAAACAGTTTTTATTTTTGGTTAGGCAGAGAAATACATCGCATTTGGAGCATTTTATTTTAGTTCTGCTTGTACATTCTTTCACGCGGCACATCCGTGGTGTTGTCATATCCATTGCTTCTGGCCAGTGATCATACCGATCAGTACGTACATCAACAAGAGGATCCAGGGGTCTTAATTGGTGGATTAATTGGCCTTTCAGTGAATTTGGCCAATACTTCGCCGAGCTCAGTTTTAAACTTAAATAGGTCTTTAAGATTCTTTTTTCGCATGCCCGCCTTTAGTGCATCGGCTCTCCATGCATTGCATACTGCCATGTCAATCAAATGAAAAGTTGTTTTTACAGTCCAATTCTTCGTTTTTATAAAAATTCTGTAGTATTCCATTGACTGATCATCTGCGTCGACTCCGCCCATCCGTTGTAACGCTTCACGATTTGAGGGCATGGTACATTAATGTGCTTGCGTTCCTTTTTGAACCACCTTTGTACCACTCCAACTGGGTCTTTTCCACATTCTGTGGATACCAACTTAATGCACTTGCTATCGCGCCATTTAACTGCAACTACATTACCTTTGAAAAACTGGCTTATGTCTCCTCTATTCATATTTCGGTCTAACGGGAAATCCATCCTCTGCACAGGCTATCGGTTTAAAGCAATGGTCCCAGTAGCCTTGTAGCCGAGTTCCAGGAGCTTTTCTAAAAGCGGAATCGTGGTAAAGTACCGATCAAAATAGAGAAAACTCCCTTTCGGCAAATGTTTTGTCAATCTGATGACAATAGACGGTCCAACTCCCAAGCCAGTGTTAGAAAAAGTTCCTGCTCCTTGAAATATTTCGAAATCGACGACGAGCCCGCTGGAAGTCGCAACAACAAGGTTCTTAAGACCTACAGGTCTCGGTTTATTTTTAACGTATTGCCGCATGGACGCCCTTCCTGTAAATGGAATAATTTGCTCATCAATCGAGTATTCCGTAATTTCTGTTGCTAGTGCTTGGCATCGAGATCTAACGCAGTCTATAACCGGCTGAATCTTAAACAGTTTGTTTGTCGGAGGCTGTAGAGTATCAAAAAAATGGAGGCTGTTCCTTAATTTTAAGAATTTATCTCTGGTCATCGCGTTTTTTATTTGTGCTAATCCGAAGCCTTCCGACCAATACATCCGAACTCTGGGGTAAGCTAGGCAATCCATTATAATATGCAGTCCATAAAGATTTTTAATATCGGCAGCAGTAGCATTGAGGACACATCCATGCTGAGATAAGTGATACTTATTCGTGAAAACGCGGCGTTTTGAAAATGATCTTCAGGAAAATATTTCTGAAAATACTGCATGGGTGTACCAACTAAAATATTTTCTTGATGAATAGTTTGTTGCGGGGGCGTCGAGTCATCAAAACCTACGCTCTTCCAGACTTCAACCCGAGCAGATACGCTTGTATTTACATGACTTACAGTTGGGTCTTGATTAGCTGGAAGTAAAATTTCATCTTCCGAAGAAGTTGCATTACAATCCGACTCGGATGAACCGCCCATTTGCCTATTTGGTGGTTCCCAGAGCGCATCATCATTTGAGTCATCAGAACTAAAGTCAGCATGGGATTTTTCTAATATTTGGAGAACTTGAAGCACGTCCTCATCAAGATTCAAATTGAAATGACCTGAAATGACACAATTGTGCGGGTAAATGAAAATGCGAGGTCAAAGCCTGAAGCGCACAATTGTTTGGTCTTTTTTTAAACTTGTTCAAAACACTTAATTTAATTATAATTTTTTCACAATAAGACAATATATAGTTTATTTAGTATTTTTCAATACACATTTTTTCAAAACATCACGAAACTAAAACACTGCACAAAATTTATTTCAATTTACCTCTTTTCATTCTTGACAACACGGCTGAACACTTCAAAACTTTGCAAATTGTGACAAAAATATACAAAAATTCAAAGCAACCGTTGAAAAGAACCGTTAGAAATAAATGGGGCAATGCTTTCGGGTCTTAAAACATAGTAAAGCGAAAAAAAATGTAACATATTTTTAGTTTTATCCGCACAATTGTGTATTGAAGGTCTGAAAGGGATACACACAACTGAAGAAACGTTCAAGCGATTTTGTGCAAACTTCACACAAGCTATCTACTAAATAGTCAAATATGATAACTGAAAAACCGCTCAAGCCAATTTTATGCAAACTTCACACAAACCATCCGCTAAATATCGAATATCGAATTCATTCACAACCTTAAGATTTAGTTTGCGTAGGTGAGTCCGCTCGAAAGCTATAAAATTACAACGAAAACTGGCCTTACTTTCTATATCTATGTATATTGAATTATTTTCACAGAAGTTATCTACTAAACAGTCAAATCTGATAACTGAAGAGCCGCTCAACCGATTTTGTGCAAACTTTACACAAACCATCCGCTCAATAGTCAAAACAAAGCTTAAAGATTTTGTTTGTATAGGTGAGTCCGATCGAAAGTTATAAAATTGCAACGAAAATTGGCTTTACTTTCTATATACACACATAAATATACCATTTTTGTATATTAAATTCATTTGTTAAAAAAAAATGTGATAACTAGAAAACCGCTCAACCGATTTTATTCAAACTTTACGCAACCCATCCACAAAATAGTCGAAGCAAAGCCTACAGATTTGGTTTGAATAGATGAGTCCATTCTTAAGTTATAAAATTGCAACGAAACATGGCATATGTATATAGATATAGCATTTATGAATAGTGAACTCATTTGTTACAAAAAATGTGATAACTGAAAAACCGCTCAACCGATTTTGTGCCAACTTCACAAAAACTGTTTACTAAATTGTCAAATGTGATAACCGAAGAACCGCTCAAAAGATTTTGTGGCAGCTTCACACCAATCATCCCCCAGATAACCGAAACAAAGCCTATAGATTTCCATGTTTGTATATTGAATACATTTGTTACAAAAAAGGTGATACGTGAAAACCTGCTCAAACGATTTTGAGCCAACTTCACACTAACCATCCACCAGATAGTCGAAACAAAAGATTTGGTTTGAATAAGTGAGTCCGTTCCTAAATTATAAAATTACAACGAGAAGTGGCCTTAATTTATATACACACAACTGAAGAAACGCTTAAGCGATTTTGTGCAAACTTCACACAAGCTATCTACTTAATAGTCGAAACAAAGCTTAAAGATTTGGATTGGATAGGTGAGCCCGTTCGCAAGTTAAAAATTTAAAACCCGAAGTGGCATTACTTTTTACATATACAGATTTAGTATGTAGGTGTATTGAATTAACTCAAAGAATAAAGATATGGTATGGATAGGTGATTTCTACTATCTGGTGGATAATTAGTGTGAAGTTTGCAAAAAATCGGTTGAAACGTTTTTCAGTTAACACATTTCACCATTTAGTGGATGGTTTTTGTAAAGTTTGCATAAAATCAGTTGAGCGCTTCTTCAGTTATGTGTATAGAAAATAAGGCCACTTCTCGTTGTAGTTATCTATATATATGTATAAAATTAAGTGGCAAAACTTCCTGTTCGCATACTTCTCCTAGACGGCCTGCCCGATTTCAATGAAATTTTCAGGGGTGATTGGGGTCTGTTTGGAGGGTGCACATAAGAAATTTAATGTGTGTATCATTGCACGTTTTGCAAAAAAAAAAAAAAATGATACATCCCGCCTATACAAATTCTCATGAAATAATGGTTTGCCGCAAGATTGGCAGTCCTGTCAAATGCCTTTTACTAATAAACAGAAACAACTGGCGGATGTTTACAATTAATAAAAAAAAACATTGACATCGCATGTTGATCGTTTTTGCCTGTCATTCGTTCTTTCTATGGATGACTGTCAAGCTAACAAGACATACAGGACGTAAGTGTTCCGAATGCACTGAGTGTATCAAAAAAAATGTTTCAATATTGTGTGTATTTTTCTCAGATTTTAACGTGATTAACATTCTGCGTACAACACAAAGCAAGTGAGTATTGTTGTTGTTTCATATGTGATGCCATGCGGTTCGATTGTCGCTTGAAAATGCGCGGTGTGTGTAAAAAAAAGTGTTTCAACATTGTGTGTTTTTTCCAGATTTAATTCCATCGATTTGCTACATTTATTCGAACCGATTTTGTGTTTTCTGCTGACCGTGCAACACACACAAAGCAAGTTAGTATTGTTATTGTTTCGTAAGTGCTTACATGCGGTTTGCAAAAACACTGTTGGTGGGTCTTATTGCATATGCGTGTGTGGGTAAAATACATAGTTTAAGATGTAGTTTTAGGTTAATTTTTCCATTTTTATTTATGTACTTCAAATATGCATACT
>NW_026090452.1:0-17479 GCF_024586455.1 Bactrocera neohumeralis
TCATTGAAAAATTGTAAATTGTTGTTTTCAAAGCAATCTTTCTTCCGACGATGTATGAATATGTAAAATAAATGAATACATTAGTCACTAACAGCGTTGCCGTTTTGATACAATTGTATCTTTTGATACTTTTTTTCTAAATTTTGTGATTTGATACTTTTTGTTCACAAACGGCCTATTTTGATACTTTTTCTGCTGATAGAATTTTTTGAAACTATGAAAATGTTAAACTAAAAACAAACCTATTGTATCTGGATAGTATTAAAATTAATTAAAAAAAGGACAGAGACATTTTTTTAATTTGCTTCAAAGTAATGAGCTTGCCTTATAACTCTGTGGCTGCTGAACTGGATTTTTTTAGATTAAAGGTTGGTACGCAGCTCTCAAGTAATTGCTCAAGAAAAAAATACATTATTTCTCAAGTAATTTTGACAGCTGGTTACGCATTGTGAATGATCTGCATTAAGACTAAACCAAGAAAACAAACTTTGTGCGTAATATGTATGTGTGTATGTGTATGATAACATAGATATTTTCATTGAGATTTAAGAAATGTTGTTGATGATTGGTAGGTTTTATGCAACATTTCAAAATGGAATATACTTCATAATAATGATTTCAACTAATTTAGGACGAATTTGACGATTACTTCAGATTTCCTTCAGAAACAATTGTTGATTTGATGTTTTTCTTCGCAAAACAAGGTTTATCCATATTCACATTTTACTGAAAAAAGTATCAAAAATTAGTACTAGATTTCTTGAGAGCTGCGTACTAGCACAAGTGTAAAGTTTGTCGCAGGAAAGTATCTTGACCGTTTTCTTAAGCGTTTTTTTATATGAAGTTTTATGTTTCTTGAGCTGCGTACCCAAAAACTTTAAGGGAATTTGAGTAAATAAAATGGACTTCTTTTGAGAATTAGTTCTGAACTGAAAAGTCACCAATAATGTTTCTATTATTTTTTTTACAGTTTATTGTTAATCATAATGCAGGAAAAATAAAAACTCATTTATTATGACTTTCAGTTTTCGTTCCATGAGCAAAATGTTGTGAAATAAATTTAAATTTAAAAAAATTATGCTATTTGCAAAAAAATACTTGAGTGTCTTAACTAAAATGTCTATATTTTTAATAAAAACAACCAGAAAAAACTGGTCTGAATTAGATACACAACTTTACTTATTATTTGTTTTTCATTTGCTGAATTTAGAATGTGGAAAAGGTTAAAAATCTTTTCTTCAGATTATATTTTCTAACTAAAATTTTGAATATATTTTCAGGAACTGGTTAAATCAAACAAAGAGATCCAAAACTTTTTTAGTGCATCGTTTTTTAAAGATTGGAGCAACAATCCCTATATCTGTCGTTTCAAGTGAACGCTCGTCTTCCTCACTTCGCAGGCTTAAAACACATTTAAGAAATAAAACTGGAGAAGCACGCCTGAACGGAATGGCTCTCTTGAATATCCATAGAGATATAGACGTGACGGAGGAAGAGATTTTAAATGTTATGGCCCAAAATAAAAGAAGATTAGACTTCAAGTTGTGAATAAAATAATGAAACATTGTATTTTTACATAAACCCAACCGCCCCCCCCCGCCCAAATTGTTTTCCTGCGTTCGCCACTGTGCTTAACACTTGTAACTTGGGAACTAATTAATCTACTTAAATTTTGTATCCAAACATAATAACTTTCATTGAAATCATCATTGTATAAAGAAATAAGATTAACATGATGTGATTTGTCTTCTTTCGTTAAATAAAGGGGTCCTAATAACAAATTGTCTACTAAACCAAACACATTTACACTAATATTTGGATTATTTGCTTCAAATATTTTTATATCCTTTATTTGTAATGGAAAATTTAAATTTTTAAAATTTACTACTATATCATTATTTAAAGCTATAATGGAATCTTAAATATTTCTAATGTTATATGAAGAACACCTTTGTCTATTTATTGAGGGTTGGTAAAGAGATGAAATTATGGCCCACTTAAAGCAATATACATATATCATTGTTAACAATATTTATACATGCTTCTTTATCTACAATTATTTTTGGTAGTGGTATATATAACGGCCCTCTAATTGGTTGATATTTATTTATGTTTACTTCTAGATGAATAATTTCACTTAGGCTCCAACCACTATCTCGTTCTTGAAATGCTTTAATTTTTTCAATAAATTTAGCAAATTTTTCTTTAATTATATCAACAACATTACTGTTCTCCATAAATGCTTTAGTAAATACAGTTTGATGTGACATTATGGCAAATTTTTCAATATTTTCTTTTATTTGAACATATTTACAAAATAGTTCAAAATTAAATTTGATGCTTTCATGCTTCTCTGCAGATTTCTGTACAAGCTCAGATAATTCATTTAGATGTTTTTCAAAAAAACTTTCAACAATTAAAACATTGGGTTGATTGTTTCCTATTTCAATACGATTAGTAAACATAGCATTAATACATTTAATATTATTACTATTTACACTAAACATACAATTCTTTTTATGCATGTTTGTTCTCACATGTGCTGTCCATAAACTTTCTTTTTCTTGAATCTTACATTGCACACAAAAAGTTTTTTCTTTTTTTGATTCTTGATGTTTCATTGTAATATGCTTTTCTAAATTCATACACGGATACATTTAAATTTTTTTTTTTAAATATTATTATTCTGTATGAAATTCAAATAATTGTGAAGTAAATTTTTCACCAGGTTTAACTAGTACTATATAAAATGTATTACTATTTAACGCATCAATAGTTGAATCCTCTAAAGCGTTGCAGGAATCCGGAAGAAAAAGAACACTATCATCTAGTTCTATCATTACCTACTCCCCAAACTTTGTCTTCACCCTAATAGCTTTTATTATTCTGAATTTTTTATGAATTGGTATATCAATTGCCTTCAGTATTGGTTTTCGGACTATTGAGACAAGTAGTCTTATCATTCTATATGCATATATATACATATATTAGGGTGTGTCATTATGAGTCAACTTTTTTTTTCAACTGAAAAAAGTCAGTTGGTATTATGAACTTTCGACCATGTAAATAAGTTCGGAAATGTTTCACAGACCATACCATGGCTAAGGCTTCTTTCTCAATAGTAGAGTAACGAATTTCGTGATCCGACAAGGTACGAGAAGCGTAGCATATTGGGTGACTATTTTGACTCAAAACAGAGCCAACAGCGAATTGCAAAGCATCGGTGGTGAGTATGAATTTCTTATTAAAATCTGGCGGTTGTAAGACAGGTTCACTGGTTATAAGTTTTTTCAAGTTATTAAAAGAGTTTAAAAAATCATCATTTTGAAAATCTAAAACAGCATTTTTCTTTAAAAATCTCACCATAGGATAAGCTACTTTCGCGTAGTCCCGTATAAATTTACGATAATATCCTGTCATGCCTAGGAATTGTTTTATTTCATATTTTCGATAGATTTTATCCTTGAGGGATCCGGCTTTATACCCTCTTTGGACACGACATGTCCCAAAAATTTTGTTGATAATTCAGCGAATTGGCATTTGTTAAATTGAATTTTTAAATGAGAAGCACGTAAGGTATTGAAAACCTTTTTAATGGAAAGAATATGTTCTTCAAAGCTTGTAGAAAATATTAAAATGTCATCTAAATATACGACACAAATCTTGTTTATATGTTCTCTTAAAACATAGTTAATGAGCCTCAGAAATGTTGCAGGTGCTGTTTTGAGACCAAACGGCATTCTTGTGAATTCGTAATGACCATCTGCCGTTGAAAAAGCTGTTTTGGCTCTATCATTAGGGTGTACCTCAATCTGGTGAAATCCCTTCGCCAGATCGATGGTGCTAAAATAACAACATTTTTCCAATTTGTCAAATATGTCCTGCATATTTGGAATTGGGAACTTATCATCGATTGTTTGATCATTAAGTTTTCGATAATCAATAACTACACGCCATTGTGGTTTTCCGTTTTTATCAGGGTTACCAGAGCTATTCTACTATTACTTTCACAATTAATTCCATTTATCTTATTTATTATTAAAATATAATGCATTATTTAAACGACATAGTAAAATATTAAGTTTATTATAAAAATTTTCTATTGTTGAATCGCAACGACAAGACCTTATTTTATCGATTAATTCATCCACCGAATTTTTTTTCTCCGTGGTTATCAATTAATACTTTTTTAATCAAAGGCCAAGTATCAACATTACCATTGATTAGAAATGATTGTCTTGCATTACCAACGATTTTATCTTTTATATTTCCCATTAGTAAAGTTTTAAAATCTACTGGGAAAGACTCTAAAATAGGGATCATAGAATCAATTCGTTCTATAAACCCTAACAAAGAATTTTCATTGCCATCATATGGTAGTATGCTAGAAAGATTTGTAGAAATAAGTTTAAATTTAGTATTAATATCTAAGTTGTCCATTTTGACTGTGAGTTTTTGTACAGTATTATCAAAAGTATTCCGGTGCGTTGTTGTTGCAATATATATATTCCAGCTGCTTTTTCTTCTTCTTGTTGGCGTTTAGTTGTTGCAGTTGGATATGCAATTTTGTTGTTGTAATGTTGGTTTTATAAATACCTGTAGTAATGATGTTTTTTGTAGTCGAATGTTCTGGTCTGTCCAAAACGGCTTTTTTCCTTTTTCAAGGTGACCTTCTAGGTATTCCCCAAAGAGAAAATGTTGTGTTGTGTGATTAGAACCGCTTTCGCTTCACTTCTTTCAAGTATCCTTGATGTAAATGTTTTAAATTTTTTTCTTATTGGAACCGCTATCGCATAACTTCTTTCACTTGTCCCTGAGGTGACCTTTATACAATTTGAAGGTGACCTTAACTTTTATAATTATTTCTTTTACTTATTTTTTGTGTAATACAATAAATTAACTTCACTGTTTATTTAATTTCGTTGAAAATCTCTATTTTTGTTGCTTTTACGCACTTTGAGTATTCAGAAATGTTTATAATTTGCATAAATTGAGGTGTTCTTTAAAAGTCTTCACATTTTTTATTTTTACACTTTATGTGTGTATTTTTTTATTATTCATATCACTTTTCGCACTGAAAATCTCGTTTTTTTCTGTTTTTTTAAAGTATTTAACTACTTTACATAAAAATAAAAATTTAACTTTTTATTTTCTAGCGTTTTAAGTTCGCGTCCGACTGCGCCAATAACAAGTCCGTTCTTTTCGAATGTAACTTTATTAATTAAAATACAATTTAACATAATGTATGCGAGCTTAAAACTAGTGAGTGAAAAAGTTTATTGTTGTCTATTTAAGAGAAAGAGAGAATTTAGTTTAAGGAAAGATCAATTTGTAAGTATGGAAATTATGAAATGAGAATAAGAGATATGAGAGGATAAGTAAGACAGGTAAAGAAAGAATGAAGAGAGAAGTGTATGTTGTTGGTAGTGGGAGTATTGGTACATGACTATATCCTCTCTCTGACGTCTAAGTTGGTCGACAGTTAATGGATGCATTCCAACTGTTTTACTCAAATACTGGTGGTAAATATATAAAACGTCATCGAAAATATTTAAAAACAAGAAAAAACGTTAACTTCGGTTGCACCGAAACTAAATACCCTTCACAAGTGCATTTCTGTTAGTAACTATGTGTTCAGTTTGTATGGAAGCTATGTACATATATGCTGTAGTAATCCGTTTTGAACAAGTTTTTTAGAAATTACATTGTTGCCTTAAAAAATAATCAATACCAATTTCGTGAATATATCTTGTCAAATGTGAAAGTTGGCCATACCAGAACTTGATTCCGATCGTTCAGTTTGTATGGCAGCTATATGCTATAGTACACCGATCTGATCAATTTCTTCGGAGATTACATTGTTGTTTTAGAAAATAATATATACCAAATTTCGTGAATATATCTCGTCATATGTGAAAGTTGTCCATACAAGAACTGGATTCCGATCGTTCAGTTTGTATGGCAGCTATATGTTATAGTGGTCCGATATCAGCCGTTCCGACAAATGAGCATCTTCTTGAAGAGAAAATGACGTTTGCAAAATTTCAAAACGATATATTAAAAACTGAGGGACTAGTTCGTATATATACAGACAGACGGACGGACAGACGGACAGACGGACAGACAGACAGACAGACAGACGGACATGGCTAAATCGACTCAGCTCAACATACTGATCATTTATATATATACTTTATAGGGTCTCTGACGATTCCTTCTGGGTGTTACAAACTTCGTGACAAACTTAATATACCCTGTTCAGGGTATAAAAAATGTTTTGAAGCATCAACACCGCTATATATTTTGAAGCGATTAAGATGATTTTTATATGAGCACTTAATAAAATAACAATAGGCATAAGGAATATGTTCTTGCACACATCTTCACGAAATTTGTTATGAGTTATTGTTTGTGAAAATAATGTAATCTCCAAAGAAATTGGTCAGATCGGTTAACTATAGCATATAGCTTCCATACAAACTGAATGATCGGAATCAAGTTCTTGTATGAAAAACTTTCAAATTTGACAATGTATCTTCACCAAATTTGGTATATATTATTTTCTAAGGCATCAATGTAATCTCCGAAGAAATTGGTCAGATCGGTTTACTATAGCATATAGCTACTATACAAACTGAACGATCGGAATAAAGTTCTTGTATGGAAAACTTTCCCATTTGACAATGTATCTTCACCAAATTTGGTGTAGATTATTTTCTAAGGCAACAATGTAATCTCCGAAGAAATTGGTCAGATCGGTATACTATAGCATATAGCTGCCATATAAACTGAACGATCGGAATCAAGTTCTTGTATGGAAAACTTTCCCATTTGACAATGTATCTTCACCAAATTTGGTGTAGATTATTTTCTAAGGCAACAATGTAATCTCCGAAGAAATTGGTCAGATCGGTTTACTATAGCATATAGCTACTATACAAACTGAACGATCGGAATCAAGTTCTTGTATGGAAAACTTTCAAATTTGACAATGTATCTTTCACCAAATTTGGTATAGATTATTTTCTAAGGCAAAAATGTAATCTCCGAAGAAATTGGTCAGATCGGTTAACTATAGCATATAGCTTCCATACAAACTGAACGATCGGAATAAAGTTCTTGTATGGAAAACTTTTACATTTGACAACGTATCTTCACGAAATTTGTTATGAGTTATTGTTTGTGAAAATCATGTAATCTCCAAAGAAATTGGTCAGATCGGTTAACTATAGCATATAGCTACCATACAAACTGAATGATCGGAATCAAGTTCTTGTATGGAAAACTTTTGCATTTGACAAGATATATTTACGAAATTTGGTATAAATTATTTTCTAAGGCACCAATGTAATCTGTGAAGGGTATATTAGCTTCGGTGCAGCCGAAGTTAACGTTTTTTCTTGTTTATAATTTAGTATTAAGAAGACACTATTATTAAAAGGAACAAAAAAATAAAATAAAATGGCTTTCCCGAAATATTTAGAAAACTTTTTAAGAAAATATGACGACTTAATTGATAATGAACATCAAATATTTTTTTATTCCATGCTAAATGAATTGCGGCCATGTATGATATGGTTTACATAAGAAAGATTGTCATTTTGCGGATGATTCATACAAGAAAATAGTAGATATATGTAGTTGTATTCACTCTATTCCCGATATAAAATATTGAAAAAAATTTATAATTTATATGCTGTCATGTTTAAGAAGCCAAGATGTTAGAAAACAAAAACCACAAATGTGTGATAAAGAAACCAAAAAATAATTTCGAAATGTGACTCAAGAAGATATAAATATGAATTTTACTTTTTAATAATCTAATTGTAATAAAATATTTACGGGAGTCACATCAACGTGGAGAAATATGGATTCAAATTTTGAGAACGAACAACAAATAATTAATTTTGAGATTAATCAAGACGAATTTGATAAGATCTTACAAAATTTCAATGAAGAAGGATTTTACAAGCAACTTCAAGAACTAGGAGAGCCCGCCAAATCCCAACAAGGTACCATCGAAAGGGAGACTCAGATACCAAATAAACGTAAGAGACAACGACATTCAAAGTTAATACAATATGAGGTATCTGTACAAAAAGCCACTCAACCAAGAGCTATTCCTGGAAATGTAAATAATTGTATTGATGTTTGTGAACCAAAATTAGCAGCTGTTCCTATAAATGGAGTTTTAAACACCAAGGGTTTACTAAATGTAGGAAAAATTGATTTAAATGGAAAGGGTGAAAACGTCCCCTCATTTGAAGTTAATTTCAAAAATGATGGGGATATTCAGAAATTAAAATTTTTAATACAACAATGGTTTGATGATGAAATTTCTCAGGGGGATGATATTGATTTGGAAGGCAATCGAACTTCAATAAAAACCAATAGTATTTGCTGTGATGTTGAATGGATCCGTGAAGATAAACTTCTAAGTGAGCTTTTAGGATTCGTATATAAATATAAAAGTGTTGGTGCCTTTGGCCGCATTAAGCACTTGAAAAAAAGTTTATATGCGTTTTTTAAATTTAGACACAACAAATGTTTTATTTATAAGTGTACAAATGTTTTAAATTTGAAATAAATAAACACATATATACATATATATACATGCATAAAACGATAAAACCGCAAATGAAAAATATATACAGACACACATATATGTATATGCATAAAACCACAAAACCGCAAGAAAAAGTGATCTAGAACCCGTATTTTACTATTTTACCACTACTCATCAGCGGCAATATTCTGTGATTAGCTCGGCCACACTTCCAGTTAAATACATATCTTTCTGAGATTACGGCACCTCTTAGTAAAGTATCCTTCCTGCCTACATCTTCTGCATGTGTTTCCAGGTATCAAAGCGAATAATTTCTTACCTCTTGATCGTATATGATATGTCCATTAAGGGTTTAGGTGGATTTCAGAGGTACAAAAAAAGGTATTTCTACGATTTTTTTTAATATAAGCATCAAATATTTGAACAATATCTCCTGAAATTTCGATACAAAAATGTTGAAAATGCAGCCGTTAAGACCTCATTTCCCTGGGTGTCTCACAAAAAAGTGCTCTCGCCGTGGACTGTTTAACTTATTATTTGTTCATATAAAATTAAAAAACTAAGCATATTCCGTTAGTACATATCTAAATCTCGTTTTTGAACGAAGGAAATAAAATAATATTACAATTTTCCTTTTTTCTCAGACTTTGAACAAAAAATCTAATTTTTTGGTAAAATTTTCGCCATTCATTGGTCAAAAAAATAAGTTGTAATGAAAAAAGAAAACATCCTTCGTTCAATAACTAGATAACGTTATTTTAAAAACGTATACACAATACGAACTAAATCGGTCGATAACTTTTCGAGAAATCGTGTCCACCGACTTCAAAAATACAGTCTCGAGAAAAACACGTTTAAAGATTCTTACTTTTCTGCAAGTGTGAAAAGTTCGGTTAATGTCTCGCAAAAAACTTCTGTGGTAAGCCATCGAGGTGTGTGAAATGTGGAGGCAAACATCCTACTATTGAATGCAGAAAAGCTGAAAAATATTAAATGTTGCAACTGCTGCGATTCTCAAACTGTAAGATACCGTGGTTGTGTCGTAGCAAAAGAACTGCAAAAACTTAGAGATAACACCTCTTTGAAGTTGGTCGCCTTGTCGTGGCGAAGGGGCTTAAGTAAGAGTAAAGTGTGCATCCCAAAGGAAACGCACTCTAATCTTACGAACTAAGAGGGACACCCCATAATTCCCACAATAGTGAAATGGATAAATAAACCCTAGGTTTTACGCCCATCTCCTATTGTTGGAAGTATGAGGATACCCGCACCAACACCACCCTAAGCCAAGGTGTCGAGGTACCCGTGCAGAGGGCTGAATGGTCAGCGGGGGGTAATAAATAGCTGATCGCGAACGGTCCCCTCCGATGTCGGGCGAGGTTGGAGGTATAAAAGCCTTCTCTCCGCATACCGGCTCCGCGGACGAGTGACCAACCCTTTCCGGCTTACTCGTGGGACCAACAAATAAACGGAAACAACAAAACAACAACAACTACAACAACCAATTTGACGACAACAGCGACGACTAAGGACATGAATTACAGGATTCCCATTACGGAATCCGACGAAGACGAATTACTCGCCTCCAGCCAGGAGACGGGTAAAGGTACTGCCGGACATACCAACCTAAGTATACCGCAGATACAGCAGTGATAACAGCAAACGTAAGGGAGGAAGCGTCCACCTCCAAAGCTGCCATGAGCACCAACCAAAGTGCACTGGCGGCCAAAGGGGAAATCAAAAAGAAGCGCAAAAAATCCCAGAATCAGCCAGTTGATGAGGCAGAAACAAAGCGCCTTAAAGCAATAGTGCAGGAATATGAACGCTACCTGAAAAGGAAGCAATCAGAACCTCTAGTAGAGAACATACAGGAGAGCACTTCACAAAAAAGGAATCGCTCTACGACAGAAACACCCGAAACTCTGCCTAAAAAACCGAGGCGGATTGAAGGCGAACAGAACAGCGCAACAGCGGCAAGGCATTTCTTCGATGTAGCCAGAGATTGACTCCTCTGAGACCCTCAGGGGCTACAGGGTCATCAAGTGCGCGGACCAGGCCTCCCTGGATTTCCTGACGGGTAGTGTTGCTAAAATCAGCAACGCCTTTGTAGACCTCCAATTGAGGCTTATACCCGCCAGGGACATTCCAAAGAGACCTCGTGCTCGCATTTGGTTACCCCCACTAGAGGAGCCAGGCGAAAAACTCCTGCGGTGTATCAAGCTGCAGAACAAATCTATACCTGGTATAGATGAGTGGCAGCTGATAAAGGAGGAAAAAGCAAATAAAGCCAGCAGACCAATACTAGTGGCCATTTGCGAAGAGTCCATTGAGGCTCTCAAGAAGACTGACTACAAAATCAGCTTCGGAATTCGCAAGGCAAGGTTGAAAATCTTCCAAGGCGACAAAGCGGCTGACGATGATGACACGGAAGAGGTCGACGACGCCAGCCAGTTGCTAAGGAAAGTGGGCATCGAAGAAACCCGAGATGCCCATTAACAATCAGCGAATCTGATAACCCTTATGAACGAGGGGAGCATCGACATCAGCCTAATACAGGAGCCTTGGGTCAAAGAAGACACCATTAAAGGGCTAAACAGCAGCAACTATAACCTGCTTTACACACGGAACAAAGGTAAACCTAGGGCATGCATTCTTATCAATAAAAGTATAAATGCATTTCTTTGTCCTAATTACAGCACAGCAGGTATCATAGTGGTAAAGGTGGAACAGAAGGAAAAGCCCTTCTTCTTAGTCTCGGCCTACTTGGCCCATGACGATG
Organism: Bactrocera neohumeralis; assembly: GCF_024586455.1. Classification (NCBI taxonomy): domain Eukaryota; kingdom Metazoa; phylum Arthropoda; class Insecta; order Diptera; family Tephritidae; genus Bactrocera; species Bactrocera neohumeralis. Next base: position 11,343 of record NW_026090452.1, read on the forward strand.
ATATACCACCGACCCCGCTCACCAGACTAGTAGAGGAGAATAGGAAAGAGGATGTCCTAATAGGTGTGATGCAAACGCAAGGCACACCGTATGGGGGGTAGCTCAGCATAAACACCAGATGTGAGTCACTCTTGCAGTATATTCTGAATAGTAATCTTTTTTTTTTTATTTTCTCAAGCTCTGATAAGTTCCCGGGGTGGGAGGAAGTGCTTGACTTCACGCTATCAACGGACAAAGACAGTCTCGTTGTGGATAACGATGAGCCTTCCATGTCGGATCACTCCTGGATACTCTTCAGCATCCGCGGGAGGTACAGTGCTCCTCTCACATACCGAAACCCTAGAAGAACAGCTTGGGAAAAATATACCAGAATAGCAACAAAATGCCTCGAAAAGGGAGGCAATAAGAGTATCAGAAATCCTCAAGAACTAGATTCAGAAGTAGAGAAGTTGGAAAAAATCTTAACCACAACTTTCAATAAATCTACTCCGCTAACAGTTTTGAAAAAGAGAAAGTCTCCCCCTTGGTGGAACAGTGAACTCAAGAATTTGAGAACACAACTAAGGAAAGCTTTCAATGATAGTTTTAGAACCAAAATATGGCAGCCATATAAAGATATTATGAAAAGATACAAAAAAGCAGTCAGGAAAGCAAAAAACGACTCTTGGCGATCTTTCTGCACATCGATAGAAAGTTGTAGAGAAACCGCTAGGCTGAGCAAAATGCTATCCAAAGATCATATTAACACTGCCTACATTAGGACGGAGGGTAGTGATTGGATCTCCTCGGCAAAAGAGTCTCTGGAGGTACTAATTACAACACACTTCCCTGGGAGTCAGCAAACACCTTCAACGAGGGTAAAACCAGAACCACCGTTGAACGCAGCTGATTATCAAGGCCAAATAATAGACAAAAGCAAAATCAAGTATGCCATAAATAGTTTTTCACCATTTAAAGCGGCAGGTCCTGACGGGATTATGCCCATAATGTTGCAAAAACTGGTAGAACCAATGGTTCAAAGACTTGAAAATATATACAAAGCTAGCATTCTATTATCCTACATCCCAAGAAGTGGAAAAGAAGTAAAGTTGTGTTCCTTCCAAAACCCGGCAGAAGAACACACGAAAATGCCAAGGACTTTAGACCTATAAGCCTTACCTTCTTTATGCTGAAGGTACTGGAAAGACTAATAGATCTACACGTAAGAACAATAATGGCGGAGAAGTTATCGAAGTCCCAACATGCGTACATAAAGGGCCGATCAACCAAAACTGCCCTTCACGAGGTGATAAGTGTAATTGAAAAATCACTACACCACAAACAATACACCATGGCTGCTTTTCTAGACATGGAGAGCGCCTTCGATAACATAGAAGTAAATGCGATAATTAACTCTCTGGCACATGGTGGCATAGATGACACTGTGTGCAGATGGATACTATCGATGCTTGAGAATAAGAAGATTATAGCTTCAAACGGCGCTGCAACACAAACAAGCTATGTGGTAGAGGGACGCCTCAAAGGAGGGTCCTCTCTGCTCCTATGGGGTTGTAGTGCTGAACAGAAATACCCCTCCAACTAAACGGTGGAGGAGTGAAAGCAGTGGCGTATGCAGACGATATAGTGTTGTTGGTATCAGGCATGTTTCCTTCAACAGCCAGCGAGATTATGGAAAGAGCACTTCGAAGGTTAAACCTATGGGCTAAAAACAATGGACTAGGAGTTAACTCGAACAAAACAGAACTGATGCTATTCACAAGCAGAACCAAAATACCTCAGTTTCAACTTCCGGTACTAAACGGTACAACACTCACTCTATCCCCCACAGCTAAATATTTGGGGGTGGAGATTAACACCAAACTGTCCTGAAAATAAATATAGAAAAGAATAAACAAGCATACATGGCTTACTGTACTTTTAAGAGAATCGTCAACAAGAATTGGGGCCTCAAACCAAGTATAGTCATGTGGATGTATACGGCGGTCATAAGACCTATACTTACATATGGAGCTCTGGTATGGTGGCCAGCGCTAAACAAACAATACAACATTAAAAAATTAAATGGTATACAAAGAGCAGCATGTGCGGGTGTTACTGGGGCAATCAGGTCATGTCCAATGGACATTTTTATTCAAAAAACAGCAGCTATTGCGGCGACAAGAATAAAAGAATTGGGAGGTTGGAACCAGCAGAACTATGGACATAGTGTAATCCTAAACAAGCTCACCATTAATAAATCAGACTACATTCTCCCAAAGCTGGATTTCAATAGACACTTCCAGGTAAGGATACCATCTAGACGAGAATGGAGAAGAGGCTCAATAGAAGAAGAGGATACCATCTCAGTCTATACCGACGGGTCCAAAATGGACTGTGGAGTAGGCACGGGGTATTCTCCCTCTGATCTTGGCATATTCTCTATACGTCTACCGAACTCGGCTAGCATCTTCCAAGCAGAAGTACTAGGCATAGAAAAAGCCTGCGAAGCTCTATTAGAAAACCACGGGAATATAAACAAAGCAACTATATTTCCGGATAGCCAGGCGGCGCTCCTGGCCTTGTCTTCACCCATGACAAACTCCAGCACAGTACACAACTGCAAGAGAGCACTAAGCGCAATAAAAGACAAGCTCCAACTAAACAGGAACATTTTCGGTAACGAAAAAGCAGACGAGTTGGTAAAGGCAGGAGCTTTCCTCAACGAATCCGAGGCGGAGATAATACCAAGTCCGCTAGGATCAATCAAAGGAGAGATCAATAGACAATTTCAACAAATTGCAAATAACAGGTGGAAAAACATCACACAATGCGTCATAACTAAACAATTATGGCCAACATATGACAGGAAAAGAACCAACGACTTACTAAATAGGTCAAGAAAAATATTTACAGAGTAACAGCTACCACAACAGGGCACTGGCCATTTGGGGAACACGCATCCAAAATGGGTACGCCCTACAACGACATCTGCCGTGGCTGCGGAGTAGCAGGGAACAAGGAAACAATCTTCCCCTTTCTCTGCGAATGCCCAGCTCTAGCACAGATCCGACACAAAACACTTGGAATCCATCTAGCACCAAACCTTGAATGGATTTCCACTAAAAGCATATCGGACATAAGTAGTTTCATCGAAACCTCAAAATAATTTGAAAGAGAATGTGAAACGTAATAGCAGATACAGGAGGTTCTGCGAACAGTGCATCAAAATGGCACATCAAGTGTTAATTGAGCCCGATAGGGCGGCACTCCTACCTACCTACTTACCTAGAGATAACAAGTAAGGAAGGGCTAAGTTCGGGTGTCACCGAACATTTTATACTCTCGCACGATAAAGTGATAATCGAGATTTCATTATCAGTCATTTACATATTTTTCAAATACCGTATTTGTGTAAAGTTTTATTCCGCTATCATCATTGGTTCCTAATGTATATATAATACAGAGAAGGCATCAGATGGAATTGAAAATAGCGTTATATTGTAAGAAGGCGTGGTTGTGAACCGATTTCACCCATATTTTGTACATGTCATCAGGGTGCTAAGGAAATATTACGTACCGAATTTCATTGAAATTGGTAAAGTAGTTCTCGAGATATGGTTTTTGGTCCATAAGAGCGCGACGATACACCCATTTTCAATTTTTAAAAAAAGCCTGGGTGCAGCTTCCTTCTGCCATTTCTTCCGTAAAATTTAGTGTTTCTGACGTTTTTGGTTAGTCGGTAAATATAATATTAATAGTTTATAAACACAGGCAGTTATTTCCTTACTATAACTTACTCCTTTTAAATCTCGGTTATTCCCCAAACTTTCCGACTCCACTTCCAATTTTAAAATGTAAACTTTTCCTTTGCGCTCTTGTTGAGCGAAATAAGCTTTATTACTTCACACGCTAATTGTATATTTTTACAAGCGAATCGTATATTTTTACAAGTGAATTGCGTGTTTTTATAAATGAATCGAATATGTTTTAAAAATGAATTGTATATGTTTACACATGAATGATATATGGTTTAAAATGAATTGTATATGTTTAAAAAATGAATTGTATATTTTTACACCGTAAGGTAGTTGAGGTGATAATTCATGTATCAACACAGCGGTAGAAATGGGACGTTTGGATGGTCAATCACTTTCAGGTTATAGCACTGAATAAAACTTCCTTGATGTGATTAGCACACTACGCCAATTTCCTTTTAGGTTATAGCACTGGATACTACGCCGAGTTCCTTTTAGGTTATAGCACTGGATACTACGCCAATTCCCTTTTTGGTTAAACGTTACCAAACCACAGTTAAATGTATATAAAACGGGTAGAAGCCAAATCACAACGAACGATCTCTATATAAAGTGACCGGAGTGTGCCAAAGATGCAAAGTTAAAAATGTTTTAAATAGACGGTGCGGTGCGCGTGTGTAGCGGCGAACGTGACTTCTAGAACTGTGTAGAACAAAAAACGGCACAGCGTCACCTTCTTGTTGGTATAAAATGAAAAATGGAACAAAAACAGTTTGGTGTGGAGATGATCAATGATGCCCTGTTTTTCTATTAACATGTTGATGTGGAGAGTGTTGTATTCACTGATCAGTAGGGTGGCCCAAAAAAACTAACTTCAAAAATTCACCCTGGGCACCCCTCCATTTTTTTAGAATGGGGTTCAATATACTTCTGTAATTTTTTCTGATTTTTTGATGGATGGGAAAAGGGTGCTCAAAGAACGCTAAGTTTCACGATTGATAACAAAAAGTCGAAAAATAAAAAAACTTATTTTTAATAATTATTTTTGTTTCTTTGTTGCAGGTGTTTCAAATATCTAAAACAGATGCTGAAAAATATCATCAATAAGATCTAGATTGACAAAACTTAATATTATTACGAAATAATTCTCATAATAGTACCCAAAGTGATACCTGTTTTAAATTTCATCAATAACTTATGAAAACCCATGTCCAATTCTCCTGCAACAAGGCAGTGTGACCGTGTTTTCCTTTTGGGTATTACAGATGTGGAATCTCTATTAAGACTAAATCAACTACCTACTAATAGGCAAGTGCTTTTGCGTTTTCACTGGCACTTGCATAAATTTAATTTAGTGCATAGTGCAAGTCATATGACAGTTGAGGAGGTAACTCAGTTATGGGAAAGAGCTATCATACCAACAAGATTAATTAAACACTGCGTTGATAAGATTGAGAAACTCCATTCAAAGTGGTTGTTGCTAAAAAAAAATAAATCTCGTAATTCAAAACATCAAAAAGCTCGTGAAGATGAATTTACAACTGAGCTTGACTCTTTATTTGATATAGCTCATGCAGATGCTTCAAATTGGATAAAGATTGAAGAAGACCGTAAATTGCTAGCAGATCAGCGAGACCAGCGAAAAATGGCTATGACTTGTTGAGAAAAAGCTTAGCCAAAAGCAGGAAAAAGAACTTTACAGAGATTTAAACGAAGATGAAGAGAGAAGACGAAAAGCCCAGCTCTTAGAAACAACACCTAGTACCTCCAAAGGGACATCTTTAATGTATGAGCCTTATTTCGAAATTGGACTCTCTAGTGACACTTCCTGTTCCTCTGAAGATGAAGAATATCCAGTTTAAACTTTTGTAAAGGAGAGCTCCCGGTACCTGATCACTGACCATCATGCTATGAGCTGAGCAGTGACAAACCTGGTGAAGGCTGCTAGCCAAAACTTGTTTTCTAAGCATGTGATAAAGCTCTTTAGACCGCAATAAAAAGTGTCTGATAGAGAAGCCTTGAGGTTGATGGTCCCAATCGCAGCAGCACTGGGCCAAGACCAGATCGTTGCCATTATCACGCAGCACTATTCAACGCCAAAGAAAACAAGAGCGAAAATCTATAATTGAGGAAATAAAGCAATCTGTTTCTTTTGATGATCCAGTTATAGTTCATTGGGATGGTAAAGATTCATCCCGATATTTTTTGAGCAATGAAAAAGTAGATCGTTTGCCAGTATTAGTTTCTGCAGACGGTAAGGAAAAATTGCTTGGAGTACCAAAACTTGTAAGTGGCACTGGCCATAACTCGGCTAATGCAGTATATACGTACTAACAGAATGGCATTTGGAGAAAAATATAGTCGGCATGTGTTTTGGACACTACAGCCGTCAATACAGGGTTG